>NC_048412.1:10534949-10541397 GCF_013103735.1 Etheostoma cragini
TTGGAAAAAGGCTGCAATGAAACAAAGAGTGAAAAATTTAAAGGGGTCTGAATACTTTCCGTACCCACTGTATACTGTGCATGTGATGCCTTGTAGTTTATCTCCTCTTCCTTTTTGCCTTAATTTCTCTTATCTCAGATAGGATTTGCTCTTTGACTTTTGATTTCATGTCTATATGGCGATATATGAACCTTCATCAATACATGCGTGCATGGTTGTGCTTCTTTACGTAGCATGTAGAGATGTTCAAGTTTTGAATCGTTCCAGCCTCTGATGATGATTGACTTAGGTTGTGAATCTTTGATGATAATCGTTAAGAGCAAGATAAGAGAGAAACTAAATAAAAGAAGAGAAAATAAAGACAGATTATCAACCAGCCGATCATTAGTTTGCTGCAGATGAGTGTGCTAATATGTTCAGTGCTTGACAAGGAGCTTTAATTAGGCTAATGAGAAACAGCATTCCACTGTTATCATAGTAATGGCACATGCGGACACCACAACATTTAACAACAATATTCCATTCTTCAAAAATAAGCTTTTCACATTGAATTACTCTCTATTAGATAAATGCCATGTGGTCAGTGTTTGGCTTAGTTGTGATGAGTTTACTTCATAAAGGCAGGAGGAAAAGGAGAACCCACAGCATGCAGATATGTGAGCTGTTGTTCTTTCACGCCTCCCTTCACTGTCACTTCCTTGCTTCCTTCTAAGCTTCTGTTCCTCCTCAAACATAAAGTACTTTGCCATAGCAGAAAAGGCTAAATTATACAACACACACATACAGAAACTGAATTGCATGTGTGTGTGTGTGTCCACTAAAGTTAACTGAGGGTATAATATTTACAGCACGGAATGCATTCTGCTCATGCCCTGCTTCCCCTCACACACCTGCCGGCCTGCATTAGGTTGTAGTTTTACAACACAATAAAGTTATCATGTGCTTGTTGTTTACGACCTAGCTGCTCTGTTTGGATCTCAGCTCTGCTTTTGATAGCATCATTTGCCATGAAGAGAATGGAGAATATCCTTATGTTGCCTTCTAATACCCAACACTTTTTTCTCTCTCCTTTCCCTGCTTTCTTTCTGTCTCTCTCTTTTTTCTACCATCTGTTCAGTTTGTCAGGCCTGGGTTGTTTTTACTGCTTATAAGGGACTCTCCTAACCACCCATATATGTCCATTTATTATTCTCAGTGGGCTGTTCTATTCTCGTCCCTGTACAGTAGCAGCCGCTGACCAGCGCCTCGCTATGTTGAATAGGAGTGAAAAGGCTTCAGTGGGTCAGAGCATGTACGGAGGGGTGAGAGAGATGCATCCCTGCCAGTTTTGTAATAGAAAATATGTGGGGGAAAGAGAGAGAAGGGGGAATGGAGGAAAAGAATTGCGACATAGAGCAGAGTGAGACATATCAGAAAGAGAACGGATGGCTGTAGCCAAAAGCATTCAAAAAAGAGATGGCGATCCAAAGGAAAATAAAGAGTGATGCAGTGAAGGAGATAGAAGTTGTAGGCTGGGTCAGGGAATAATGGTGCTGCTGCATTTTTAATAGTTTGCCACTTTGTAGCGACCCTTGTCTAATGGATTCTCTGCTTCTTAAAAGCTCATGTCAGAGCCCTTTACCTCAAACAGTTACACCACGGAAATTGCTGAGGGCTCCAATAGTCCCCAACACTTCCTGATAAAATGTTCAATGATCTAATATTGCCTGGCAACAAACATAATTCCATTTAGTACTCAGATGTTTTGGAAAATCATGTTTAGAGCTAAATAGGCTGTACTTACAGAAAGCAGCAACTGAAATACTTTGGGCTTAAAATATATCCAAGACTCGACTGATATTGCAACTCGTTGAGATGTACAGCTCTAGTCGTCGATGTGTTGACCTTTAGAACACTGTGCTACAGTAAGTGTCTGACTAAGACTTTATTGGTGTGAAGAAAAGGGAGAGACGAAGAGCATAACCTCTAGCTGTTAGCTATTTTAAGTGTGCTTGCGTGCATGCGTGCGTGCTTGCGTGCGTGCAATTGGCAGTGCAGTGTATGTGGGCCCTGTAGCTGATCTAATTCAGTTTCTGGTGATAGGGGATTGTGTTAGGTTTTTTCAAATTCCTGTAGTTCTGCATTATATGGACGGTGGCCTTCAACTAGCCATAAATGTTGAGACTCCTCCCATCCACTTATTAGCAGAACAGGTTGGAAGATACAGTGTATATTGTCCATTAAAGGTCCCATGGTATGAAAATTTCACTTTATGAGTTTTTTTTAACATTAATTTTATGTTCCCCCAGACTACCTATTGTCCCCCAGTGACTAGAAATTGCGGTAGGTGTAAACTGAGCCCTGGATGCCTATGAGAAATTGAAAGCTCAGATGGGTTTGTCTGGAATCTTGCCCCTTATGAGGTCATGAAGCAAGGTAACCTCCCCTTTCTCTGCTTTGCTTGCCCAGAGAATTTGGCCCTCCCATGAGAGAAAGAGATATCATTGCTTTCAAACAAGCAAAGTGACAGTTGATCAAGGCCACACCCCCAGCCCTTACCTTGCTCCCCCCTGTCTCTCCTCGTCAAAAGCTACAGACTCAGAAATGGCACATACTAAGGGAAGGTCAATGTGGAACTGGCTGTAATTCTGAACCAAGGCTGAATTTTGGGAAAGAGACTTCAGATATAGTATTAGGGGACCACTAAGGTTTATATAAAAGCATCCAAAAAGCAGAATGTCATAGTTGGGTACCAGAGTTGTGTGCCTGTGGCCCAGTAGTCTATTACCTCTCTAAATTACAATTTGTTATGTAAGTATAATTTAAGTGTATCAACTTATCGCATCAAGTTGAACTCAGTGTGTCTTAGTCTGGTTGTTGATAGCCTGTGTCAACACCACACATTACTTAAAGTTATAAAGTGTGTGATGTTTAAGGATTCTTCAGTTTGTCTTCTGATCAAGAAGTTGAGTCATTCTCAATCATATTATTTTAGATACGTATATATATTTTTTTGTTATGACTGAGCTTGGACCTCCAACCTGTAAAAGAGAGGAATAATGTGTTTCATAAAATGATATATCCAGGTTTCAGCACAAAGCTACTGGTCACTTAAAGTTTACAAAGTTCACTCACCTTCAGCTTTTTGCAGAGTATGCCCTTCTTTTGGTCTACATTTGTTCACCTTTTCACCCAAATGTAACAATGATCCTCTGTTTGAGCATATATAAGTAGTGCTAACTATTTTTGGATTACAAGATTGTGGGGGGTCCGAGACCAATGTAATGTGATTTTAGAGTGCTTTATTGTTCTCTGTTTTTACTTAGTTGTTTAACTACAATATTAAGTCTAAATGACTATAACAATATGTGTGTTTTGGTGAAAAAATATGTTATGTTATCTGGAAATAGCTCATTAGCTGACCAGTGTGGGAGTCTTTTTACACAAAACTTGTGGACCTGTGATTTCCCTGTGTCAAGCAGTTTGCAGTGTGGGCACGTTGGGTTGGTTGGGGCACGGGACAAGAGTCAGGTAGCGCAACACACATGGGCAGATGTTGTCTGCATTCTTTACATCTACACACTGTAACAGGTACAATACTACTATCAGAAATGTCATCATCTCCTATTTTAAATTACACTTACACACAATTATGCTTGTTTTGTTGCTTGATCAATTAGACAATCTTATTCCTGAAAGTTGGCTATATTATAGTACACATCTTGTTCAGACCAAACAACATTGACTGTATTTGTTATCTGTAATGCATTTAGCATTTAATAAGCTCATCTCATCCAGTTCAGGGTTGTCTGGGGTAGGAATATTTTGGAGAAAAAAGAATTGTCAAAAATCTATAAAGATTCCTATTTTTACGTTTTAACAAATGATAATCTTGTCGAGCACTTCTAAATTTAATTCAGACTGTGTCTTGTTCTTATGCAAGCATGATCTACAGCGCATTGTGTTCACAGACCAAATATGTTTATACAATTGAAAATATTCATCTCTTACACCGTAGCATTATTTGCATAGATTCTGTGCACGAAATGCATGATGTCATTATTACTGTCAACGTGGGGATTTGGTCGTCCCATTTCTTATTCTCATTTTGTGTGAGCTGGTGAGATGTGTGGGGGTCTGTGCGTTGGTGGGCGAGTGATCCCTACACCAGGGACCAGGGAGATAATTGAAAGAATGGCCTGAGGGATTTCCCCCCATATGTTATTCCTTATCCTACTTAGCTGTTGCTTCCTTCTATCTCTCTCTCCTCGCTCTCTTTTCCTTTCTCACTATCTGTCGCCTCAGTTCAGCCCAGGCCAGACATGTTAAAGGAAAATTCCATCTTTAATACCTTTACAGTAGTGTGAATCAATCAGTGTAAATTAATCTGTGATCTTAAACACATTCCAGTCTTTTTGTCATTACCCTTTTCTCTGCAGCTATTTCAATGTCTTTACAGTTCACAGATTGCTGTTTTAAAATCCTGTGAAAGTGAATCTATCCATTTGTGGAGAGCGGAGAAAGTAATAAGTGTAGTGATAGCTGTAGTAAAGAGAGTGTGACAATAACTCCACTGGTTACTCTTTGCTAGAAAAAAGTCTGAACCACACATGGCGTCGTCAATAACATGAGTCTATCTGTCCTCTGGCAGTTGATACACACCTGGTCTCAGTAAACACAGGTGTGCCGACAGCAATGACTATAGATCTGTCTGTACTCTACACGTTGTATACATTTTCATTTCACACACAGTAGTTTCTTTGACATCTGTTAGCTTTCTCTAATTCAAACTCTAGATTCACAGAGCATTAGTACAATCATTGTTAATTACAGTAGATATACTGTACTAATTATTACAATAGAAATGACTATACACTGGGAGTGCACTGGATCTGACACTTTGGCAGAGCTAACTAGACAAATATTGAATTAGGTGCAGACCTTAAACATGAAGAGAATAAGAAAAGTGTGATTGTAATCCTCCATTTATAGTTAAAGAGTTATTGTGTAGCTATTCAAAATATATAACGAAACGTCTGGCTATGGCAGCTATGGAGATGCAACCCAGTCTCATGGCAGTTCGTTAAATGGTCACGTTATTTGATCTATTGATTCGTGTACACAGACACGTTCATCTCGTTTTTTTTCGTGATGGTGAGCACAAATTTGAAGCAAACGTATTTAAATGGGAAGCATCTTTCGTGATCACAGCACGACTTCGGTAATGAGTAGCATGAGAAGCCGAAAATCCGTGCAGGGAGGTTGGTTGGGGTGGTGGATGGGTCAAACAACACAGGACTTTGACCCCGGCGACCGGGGATCGTCATATCATCAGTATCATGACTTAAACCAACCAAACATTCATATTTATTTTATTAAAATGTTACCACATGCTGTTGTCATTATTAAACAATAACAAAAATGAGAGAGAAATCCAAGTTCACACACACAATGATACATTCCTCAGATGTAAAATCATAAAATTCCGAGAAAATATTGAACCCTAGTACGCACTGCCCCTTCTCCTCAAATCTCCAAAGTTTCACCTTACTGGCTGCTGATAGTGTTTAAATCTGTGTCACTTAAAGAGGACTTGCAGGACATCTTTTTTATACCCAGCAGCATAGTTGGACAGCTCCAAGTATGAACAAACTCTTGAGCTCAACCTCTGTACTTATTCTTTTTGGGTCTGAGAGGAATATATAAAGAAACACAGCTAAAGTCTAAAAAACTGCCACAGTGTTTGGCCTTACAGACACTTTAGCTGGGTTACAGACACTCCGTTGTCCCTGAGCCAGAGGTGGCTGGCCAGGCCAAACATCTCCTATTCCCTGCTAATGAAATCGTGAATAAAACCCTCCCTACTCAGCTTGATCCCAAACATACACAATTGCACAACTATAGACACACAAGCACAGACACCCACTCTCCAGGGTTCTGGTACATATACACACGCACAAGCACACACACACACACACAAACACATGCAGATCCCCTGCAGTTCCAGCCAGGGATTATCCTAGGAAAACACTTCTTTTGTTGGGCCCCAGTCAAATTACTTCTAAAGCTCTCATGCTTTTATCAGAGCTGTCTACATAACTGTGTGTATGTGCGTGTGTGTGGACATGCATGCTATGGCAGTCTAAACGTAGGCTGTTGCTGATTCCAGGGAGCACATCCAATGCCAATGATCATTAAGGACATTTGAAAGTAAGCTGTTCATATTGCCATCACTGTGTATGTGCGTGCTTGTGTGTGATTGAGAAAGAGATTGCGTGTGTGTGTCTACTCATATGCCAGTCATTTTCTAAAGATAGTACAACACCAAACCATCATGTTGTGTTGCCCGTTGGAAGGCTGGTCTGGAGTTTGTGACATTTCAACTTGACATTTATGAATAAAGACACTGGTACTTACAAACAAGAACATCAAGTTGCACTTCCTGTAGGTCTGCTGCTCCTGGGACTTT
>NC_048412.1:10541407-10543688 GCF_013103735.1 Etheostoma cragini
CCCCCCCCCCCCCCCCACTGGTGAAGATATATATGGGATGTTCCACACGACTACCTCACTAGAACAACTGCATTGGTTGTTCAAATGCTAAAAAATATTGCACTTTTTTTTAAACCCTGAAACCAATCTTCCCTTAACCTTAATCCAGTAAGACAGATCAGGGAAATGCTCATATGTGTCGTTTTTAGGAACAGTGACCTTTTTTGTTTGTTTGGTATGAGGACTGACTGAATCAGTATACTTGGACTGCAGATAGTCCTCTGTAATGGCTGCCAATGTACAGTCATACTTTTGTTCTGTGGATAATTCTTTTCTGGGGTACCAACTCTCCGCCTGGGCAATGGCCAACTCAGTTGACTGGGCACAGATTGTAAAGCTACATTAAGCTTCTATTCATTCACACTACAGGCTCTCCTCAGAGACTACCAGTCTTTTTCAAAGTTGTGTGAGAGTGTGTTGTGTGTAGTATGTTTTGGTTTGTACGAGAGCGTGCGTGGTTTGGGTATGTGCCTGAGACACAGAGAGATGAGGCAAGAGTGCCAACGTGAGAGATAAACAGAGACTAACAACAAAGGAGGAGAAGTGCAGCATGTGCATGTGTATGTGTGTGCCGATGGTGCAAACTAGCTTTGTATCCCTCAGTGAAGTGTTGACTTAGGTGGAAGTGGAGGGAGGAGATGGGATAAAAGGCCTGACTAGATTAGGCTGGCACACACTACTGAGGCGTGCTGTACTGCCTGGCCTTTCAACGCACTCTGCACTGAGCGTGTGTGTTGTGTTTTTTGTGTGTTGTGTGTGTGTGTGTGTCTGAGAGAAAAGTAGCAGATTAGCAGAGCCACCGCAGCCACTGTAACAGCATTGAGAACACTAATCACTGTTCTGACATCTCAGTGTTGTCCTGTGCTGTACATAGTGTATGTTACCATGGTGAAGTGTTATTGTGGAGGGGTGTTATGGAGATTTTACAGTGTCACAGTTCAGCAAATCCCCACCGAATGCCCCTAGATTCTTCATCTCTGTCAAGGAGAAAAATAACAGATTGGATGATGAATTATAGGAAATAGATTACAGACTCTGCGGCTGTTTTTTCCCCTCCGTACTTTAATATACTTATAACCTTGCAGTTTCTGCCTGTAGGAGGCTGAATTACTGCATATTCAAGCTCCCCCACTCAGACACCCCACTGTTTAAAGTCAAGGTAGCCTCCAACAATAATAGTTCATTGGCTAAGCCACTTTGCAGAACTGTCTTTCCATGTTAGTCTCTCTGGGTAGGAGACTGACATTTGAGGGTAAAAATAACATTTAAAGTGTTTTAAAATGCCTGAGGTGTCCTTGATTTAGCTTGAACAGGCAATGCAAATGCTTCAAAAGTAACACACTGCATGTGAAGTTTGACAAGTCGTCGGCTCTCTCGCTTTTTCAAATAGTGAACATGTGTGCTACTGCTCTATAGCCAGGGTTTAGAGAGTGACAGACCCTAACGTATTATTGGTACAGTGGTTGTGCAGTAATGTTACAATCATGTGGACTTTATTGTTACCACAGCAGTGCTTAAAACACAGTTGAATGAGCAGGAGTCCACGGGCTGTCACATTTTGGCAACAGCAAGGTGAAAGTTAACTGAAGCCACCGCTAAATAGCGGTTCATCATAATTGTGTTGTTGTTGTTGTTTTTTGCCTCTGTTCCGTGATGCCCGAACTCCAACATCATTTCCGCTAAAACCATTGGCTGAGACAGAGACATTAGTCTGCTACATGTGGTATGGCAGCAAACAGCATATTTCATTGATTTAACTTCATGTATAAATAATTAAGACCCTGGGATGCATCATCTCCTTGTGCATGTATGTTTGCATCCTTTTATGCACATGCTCACTTGTCTAGTCTTGTATATAGTGCATAGCTGATGTGTGCATTATTAGGCTTACTTAGTATGTACTTTGTTCATTAAGAAGATGTTCCTTATGTGATATGCACTACAGGGCAACGATGCAGAAGCACTAAAGTACATTTAGAAGACTTTCTTGTCAAAGCTTGACATTGTTCTTTGACTCTACATATTTGTGTATGTGGGTGTTTCCGATGGTTCCTGCTGTCATGTGCAGATTTCATCACTGTATTCTGCAATCTTAGTCTTTTCTTTTTAATCTTAATCTATCATAAATCTTTATCTCTCTTACTGTTGTTTTTAGTTTCTCCCGCAAATGTGCTTTGAGTTATGACATGGGTTGGCCTCTGCCAAAATATACAGAATATATATATATATATATATGTATGTA
>NC_048412.1:10543788-10566616 GCF_013103735.1 Etheostoma cragini
TAGTTTAAAATGTTCCAAGATCAGTAGCAGCAGATTCGTGCAGTTGGATAGTTAGATAGTACCTGAGAAATAGATATTTTCATTTTGCTTTGTGATCATAATCCTATTTTGTTTATTTTATGGATTATAGTGTTGATTGATTCCTGTCTGCTATTATCACTAAGGCTATCTTTCTTCCTTTAACTAATATCCCATTGTTTTACACTTTGAATGAATCCTCATAAAATCAAAATAAGACTCTCAAATACCATTTTATGTAGACTTAAAAACTCAGACACATGCAAGTATTTGTATGTAATAAAATCACACACAAACACACACACACACACACGCACACACGCAGAGCAACTGTCAGCTGCTAGATTAGGTGCAGTGGAGTACAGCAGGAGGAGCATTCAGGCACCGCTGTGACAGTAAATACTAACTGTAGCACTCTTACCAATACCAACCCTAGAATTATCCTCTCAGCAGAGGTCTCTCTCAGTCCTCCCTGTCTCTCTCTCAAAGAAGAAATAGAAGAAGAAGAAGAAGAAGAAATCAATGATGTGGGGGACACTCAGCCAGTACGGTGGGAGACACACCTCTATACAAGGCATACAGTAACTGATATGTCCTTGTTCTATTGACAATATAAAGTTAATACTGATGAAATCTGATGCTGTTGTTTTCAGTCTGACCTTTTGTACATGCTGAAACAGCTAACATTGGCACCAGTGTTTGATTAATGCATGCTAAAATCCTCATACAGATGACTAAAGGACTTGGACTATTACGTTTTGCTTTATCTCAGAGGCACCATAGCGGATTAAAACACTAAGAAGACAGAGGTGAAACTGCAACCAAACTTCTTAGTGCACTGCAGTAAATTAATCCAAAAGATTATTTTCAAAAAGTCAATGTATTCCACCAATGGATATCCTTTGTTAGGGGATACTGTGACTGTGGCTGAGTACTTCCCAGAAACAAATCTGCCTCCAAGGAGAGGTTAAGTTAAATGACAGGTACTTGGAACAATAAGGAAGTAGAACATGCAACAGATAATACCATGAAAACATCCAGATACATGTAGCTGTATTGCTGTCACAGATGCACTGCAGTGGACACAGCAGCACACTGTATAGACAAGAGGGAGAGGACATATAACGGACATGACATAATGACACTGTAATCTCCTCCAACTCATATATTCTGAAAAGACACTAAAGTGGAGCAGAGCCCAGGTGGTGCTGGTTATGGTCTGGAAGAGGTATGTGGTGGTTTGTACATCCACAGAGGATGCTAGGTCAAAAATGTTAAAGCACAACAGCAGAGGAGACACAGAGGTAATAGAGGAGAATATCAGAGTAAGAGGGGAGGGACTAAGGCACAGATATAGCAGAGAGGAAAAGAAAAGGGGGGGCCAGAGAAAAATATGAAGCACTTCTTAAATAAGCTTATAAGAGGACTCCCTGGTATAGGAATCTTCTCCAGTACTCCATCCAAATCCATATGTCACTTTCCCACCCTAGATCGTACTCTCTGCTGCATTCACTCTAATTGCGCTCTGCAATTACTCCTTTGCTTTCTCTCTGAAATATATATCATCAGGGGCTATATTGCTGAGGCGCCAGGGTTCTTAATCCTTCACTTTTTCAGTATTGAGTGGTTATGGTTTTTTGTGCACAAGGATGCTTATTCAATTTCTAGATTGCAAAATGTCAAATAAAATGATATTATACACTACATATCGTGAGAGAAAATGTAGTCAGCTTTATATCATACTGAAAGCTGAAATACAGATTTCAAAACATACATGGACTCCACAACAGTCAATCAGAGATAGGAAGTACAGCCGAATTACAGATTGAGTTGCAAACCGAGACCGAAGGGAAAATTGACTGACTAAAGTAGAGAGGCAAAACAGAGACAAAGCAAAGCAGGCACACTCATGCTTTCTTCCAAAGTACAGCCACAAGCTGTTGGACTCAGTCTGCCAACCAAGCTCAACTTCCCAGCCATAGATAAAGTGTGTGTGTGTGTGTGTGTGTGTGAATATAATTCATAAGCGTAGCCAAATCAAGATCTAGAGATTATCATGATGACCTTTGGCACAAAAAAAGAGAAAGGAAGGGAATAAGGGAGGAAGAATGGGAACAGAGGAGAGAAGGAAAAGTCGGGGGGGGGGGATGCATGCAAGGATGTTACACATGAAGTTGCAGGTTACAGTGCATCAAGTATTTTATATTCACCCCACATTTACCTGTAAGCACCTGCATGTGTTTGCATACACATCCATTCCCATAGGCTCCCTGTGTATAACCTTCTCCTCTCTCTGTTTCTCTGTCTTCATTCAATGGCTCCTTCCCCCCTTCTTTTACTTTCAAGGAAGGGTAATCCCTCTTGTAGCTAATGTGCTGTGACATTTCATGGTACAATAGGATTTGGGAGACACTATGTATTCTCATGGTGCCCGGGTCTGGCTGATAACCTCTCTGTCTGGGTGATTTCGCACTGCAAAAACTTCTAGACTAGTTTTTATCTCACTTTGGGAATCTAATTCTCAAGGTGGAAATGCAGTTCACAATAATATAGACCCTGAGGTGACAATTCGGGGTTATTGGCAAACCACAATTGTTGCATATGGCAGCACAATATTTTGAATAAAGAAAATTGACTATTATTAAAAATGACAATAATAGTCAGCAGTTAATGCGCTCATCAACCTTTAGGCACAGATATGATGCCGCCGGAGTGCCTTGAGCTGGATGCCACTTAGTGAAGGCAATGTTGGAAGGGATAAATGGTAAATTCTTTATGTGACATTTATTGGGGATTCCTTTTTTAGTTTGTCCGACCAATCAACGATGTTGAGGCAATGAATGAGAGCATCAGAAACCAAGAGACAAGAAGAAGATTCTGACCTCAGTTCTTTTCCTTTTAGCGTTACGTCCTTTGGTTGAGCACCCCAAGGTGTTAGCACCTTACCCTAAGAGGCATCTTACAGGATTTACATGCAGACCAATACAATTAGCTGACTTCCAGTTTCTTAGACACAACTGAAGCAGTTTAGACTGCATATTTTTCTGTAGCTTAAAAGGCATTGTGCTTACACAGATATTATTCAGTACACACAAGTACACAAGCATGCAAGTTGTCTTCATTTAAAGAATGAGAGGAACATTCTTATTTCCCCTATTAATACCTGTGGAGAACTACAAATGAGCTTAATTTATAGTAGCACAGAGAAAGCTTCTATTCATAAACAGGCTTTTACTGTAATAAAAAAATATACTCGTGATTATGACACCATTACATGGCAATAATATCTTGCCCTTCATATTATTTCTTGATTATTCAAACTGTAGGAAAGCCTTGAGTCCTGAAAAGGCAAATTTGATTCACGACCTGTTATTAAGTCAAGCCTTAAATCATCAAATGAATGACTTGAATGCAAATCATGTTAAAGCCCTTGATGCCGCACATAACGTCTTCCTCAAATAAATGCAGATTACAACTGAAGTGAACAGAGTGTTTATCTAGCTAACAACCGTACGAGGGGACTAACGTCTTGTCGCTTTTGCTTTCAGAGCGTGACAGCGAGCGTGAGACAGATAGAAGCTGAGAAGTGTCACGCCCACATTCATGAGACGGGGTTGCCAGGCCTGCTATTGCTGTTTTGGCTGACTGTGTTATACCTGGAGGGAAGTCAATGCTGCCGTCACTACACTGTGGCCAATTTAGCTGGAGCACAGCTGCTAAGAGGCTCCCTGAGGTGTGTGTGTATGTGTGCTTCAGGATTAAGCCACAGCACCAATTAATGCCTCAGACTGTTTTTCAAAGGATAAATTATTAACAGCAGAAGTGACCTCTCTGGTGGCCTTTTCTCCCTCCTCTGCTGTTCTCTTCTCATCTCCTCTCCTCTTTAACCTTCCTCTACTTTCCTCAAACTGGCCTCCCTCCCCTTCTCTTTCTTTGCCTGTGCTTGCTTCTGGTTTTATTCTAGTGACCCTAGTACAATTTCTGAAAGATTATGGATTTGAAATGTTTTCATATTTTACTCTAATTTAAATGGGGAAAAACGAGCCTGATTGTATATTTTGTTTCCTAAACGTGCAATTCAAAATTGGTTTGTTAACGGTAATATTTCTCTTTCGGGATGTGTTTTCCCTCACTAAACACTTTGGTATAATTATACCTCCAGGATACAGTTGGGCTTGACCGTTGCTCTATCCAGCTGCATTCCTCCTTTTTCCTCCCAGTGTTCAATAGCAAATGCATGTTAGCCAGTAATGGATACTTTTAACCTTTTCCAGGTAATTTGATCAGGCGGGCTTTAAATCAATCCAAACACACACACCCTTTCGGTAATGATCGGTAAATGCGTCGACTGCCGCTCTCGCTATTCAGCTATTGTTTTGTTTTTTTAATGACCGAACCATGTCTCTTGTTTTATTTGATGAATGGTTCAATACTGGATTCTGAATTATAAATGTGGGCTGCTGTGTACCATCTTTTACAGGGACAAAAGAGGAGTGAGAGTTAAAATGGTTTCAGACCATAAATGTATAAAACCAGCATGTTACTTCATGCTGTCATTCAGTATTCCAGTAAATGGATTTTTCTGTGGAAAACGGTGCGGCATCCCCTCGCTATATTATATTGGTCCAGTGGCTTGTCATAATCCAGATGTAATTTGTTTTGGCAGTTGACTCTATTAACATACTGTTGGAACACAGTGCACAGAATATAAATTGTGAGTTTCATTTCAACAGCAAAGTGCATAAAGTGGAGGTGCATTTCTGAATGAAGGTACCGAGTGTATGCCTTAATCGTACCATGTGTGTCTGATACCTCACTTTGCCTGTCTGTACTGGCTAGCTGTGTAATGCATTGCCACATTTTCCTTAGATGTTTCTGTTTAATCTTCCACCTGAGAAATAAAAAAACCTAATGATTTGATTTTGCTCTACCTTTTGTTGCGATGCCCTTTTATGGATTTTCCCTGTAGATATCCTCAGGTCATCATCTGATCTCAGTCAGCAGACCTTGGATGATCCCACTCAATATGTTCTTACACTCTGATTTCTTCCTCCCTCCCTCCATCCCTCTACCCCTCCCTCTTCTCTCTTTCCCTGAATATTTCCTTTCCTCTCAGATTTGATGAAGGAATTTAATTAGAGCAGAGAGAGAAACATGAAGGAACGAGGGACACAGTGAGGGAAGCAAGCAGAGTAATAATGAATGACCCAGACAGCAGACAAGGCAAAGATAAGTGTGTTTAAATCAGACCAGGTCGATCAGGAGGAGAGGGGCATATTGAACCTTGTTACTACATTGGACGAGACTGTATATACAGTAGCTGTAGTGGTGCATTGACTCTCCAACACGGCTTCGCTTACGAGTGAAATTACCTGCGAGCCCCAAAGTGCCCAGACATCCTTACACCGGAGTTCTTGTTTCCAGTGTTTTCATGTGATCTCCATCAGCATAGATTATTTTGATCGGATACATCAACCTTGGATTTGTTTTACAGTGCAGCTGTGTCCTGTTGTTAAGTGCAAGCACACATCCTATAATTGTAGGGAGATGAATGTGTATTTATACATTTCCTAATTCTTAGCTTAAAATGTACAAGCATTGAATTATTCCCAAGAGTTCCGAGGGATGTAGGTTAATACTTTATGGTCATATTTTGTATTTTCCTCATAACTTAAATAGGCTAATTTAGCCGTGGTAGCTAGTAGCCAGGTAGCTAATTAAGTATAGTAGTTTTTCTTTAGTTTTCTAGATACATTCTAGCCGCTAAACTGTTTTCATTCATTACATTTCATAACACTTTATTACATTTTACAGACATTAGTTTTCTTTTATGTGTCAGATGTTGCCCTTCTTTATTTTTAGTGCTAATTATCAACATTTAGCATGCTAACAAGCCATACTAAGATGGTGACAGGTGTAGCTAAAGTTACGTTCTTTTTTTGTGGTTTGCTACATGATGTTAAAGGGCATTTTTTCTTTTCCTTTGTTTGTGTGTAGGTGTTAAAATACCACCTTGAAAACATGATTTTTTCTTTTTAAGATTATTCTTTGGCGCAGTTTCGGCCTTCATTTTTGACAGGACAGCTGAAGGCATGAAAGGGGAGATAAAGGGGGGAATGACATGCAGCAAAGGGCTGCAGGTTGAAGTTGGACCTGTTGCATCAAGGAATAAACCTCTCTAAATGGGCAACTGAGCAACCTGATGGTTCATTTCAAGTGTTTTTTCTTGGTTCAAAAATATATTTGAACACCAATATTAACAGATGTTACTGTTCTTTTCCAGAGCGTCCAAGTCTGCAACGCGCTTTCACATCCTTTTCACCAACATTATTTCTTAGCTGCCTCTTCCAGTAATGTAATACGTTGCATCCCCATTTCTGTTACCTAGTATGCCCACATAATATACTGTATGTCACAACCTGTGATGTTGCTACGCTAGTGACATTTTAATTGATTTGCTAGTGAGAATATACCCCCCTTAACGTGCAAGCACGCACACACACACACACACATTTACACACTTGCCAATGGCTATCTTTTCAGCTTCTCATTTTTGCTGAGAGAAGATGAACCCAACACACAAGTGCGCAAACCCACACACACAGACACACACACGGCAGCTCTATCTTTTCAGCTTCTCATTGTTGTTGCGGAGAAACATTATTCTGTCTGCACTCTTATTCTATAGTCTCCATTCTTTGACCTGACGCTATATAAGCATTCTTTCTTATTCTTATGCCCTCTTATTCTGATGTTAATTTGGCTGTCTGAAAGGACTGGCAGAGGATTGTTCTGTCTCATTCAACAAAATACGCTAAAAAGTCATTCCTGGGATTAAAAAAAAGCTCTGCGGTGGATTTCCAGGGCTCTGTTGTCATCTCTGCAGTTGCCCGTCGGCCCCCTGTTCATATGCTAATGAGCCAGAGCTTGATTGTTTCCTCATATTTTAATCTGCTGCACGGTGTTGGAAGAGCAGCGTGCGAGTACGAGGAAGAGATGAGACGAGAGAAAAAAGATGATGGAAAAACAAAAAGAAGACAGGGCAGAGGCTGCCAGTGGCTAAGGAATGGAGAAGAGGAGAAAGTTGAAGACAAAGACGGGGAGATGAAGTGTATGTAAGAGGAGGAGAGAAGCGAAGTGTTTGACAGGAACAGTGACGAGGTGAGGGACATGAGAGGACAGAGAGATATTATTAATATGCAGGGAGGACATGATAAGATAAAAAGGGATAGAAACACTGCTGCATGATGAGCGGCAGGTAGGAATATACAGTTCGCCTAATAAGGAGACATCCAGAGTTCATTAACAGTGACAAAGAAGTGGAGCTACTGTTGTTGAAAGTTAATATTCAGCATTCCTCCAGTTTAAACTTTGAGGGGAGTCACCGGAGAGAAGAAAACCTCCATACTTTCCCCTTGCACGTAGCTCTGTATAGAACCAATCGGAAAGGCCGTCTGCTGCCGCTCATCATGCATACTGCAGGGTTGAAACACTGACCAGGGGCCAATGAGAGGAGCGAGAGAGACTTTCTTGAATAAACTAACGTGTCATTTGCATAAATATACATAATAAAAGAGCTTTGTGGAAAGCTGCTCTTCAATATGCATCCCCCCTTTTTTGTAATAGAGGTCATGCAATTAAAAAAGAAGAATGTAGCATTTGATTTTTTTGGGGGGAATATACACAGAGAAGTGAAGAAAAAATCATTGCAATGAGTTTGGTAGTATATTGCAGTAAAATGTTTATTATTGGAAAGAAAGGGTGATTTTCTATTTTTTTAGAAAGAGTGCAAGGTCAGCTGCTTTAGTGTTGGTAGATTTTTTCAGTTAATGTGAGTGTTTCAGACAGCAAAGGCAGCACGTATGCAAGAAAACACCTTACCAGGGACTTGAGTCTGAGCCAGCATGTAGTACATATGTTGAGATATGTGCATTGGTAGACTTCCTTGTCTTTAAGTGTTAGGAAAAAGAAGTAGAATCCGTACTTGGCTGTCATGCCAATAAATACATTTAAACTGAAAAAAATGGATATCACTAGGTGGTTGTAGTTTTGGGACATGTGCTGTGATCCATGGACTAAGGCTTTTTGCTTTGCTCTTTTTTGGAAGCACTGTCTTGGTCAGGTATAATTTGCACACTCCCAAAATGAATCTACTACATTTGTTCCATTTTGGCTAGCAGCAGCATTGAGCGTCCATTTGCTGTCAACTCCAGATCTAATAGCAGAGCACGATTCTGTGTTCTTAACATCCACATCTCCAAGTTAAGTGTACACTTGTGCACCAACGCATACCAACACATACACATGCCAGATAAGAATATCAATATTGGACCATTGCTAAAGTCTTTTAAATTCTCAATTTTTACAATATCTGTGGCAAATTTGATTAAGGTCAAGAAAATATCGTAGTTATGGCAAATAAAATACGGTTACGGTACGGTTAGAGTTAGCAACTACTGTTAAACCCTTTGTTAAATTTGGAGACAAATTATGATTACAGCTTATAAAATGCGAGCATCACTTGCAGGTCTGTGACTAGAGGCAAACTCCAGTCTCATGCGTCCTCCCCGTCTTCAACAAGCCTCTTCTTGCTGTCTTTTTGAACGGACCGCTCTTTCACCCAAGATACAAAAACATAAAGATGAATTGTACCAACTTCACCAACCACATTATGTGAACAAATAAACCAAAAGTATATACCCAAATATAGACACAGTTGCTCAGCAGCTCCACACTCAGTTGCTCCACACACACACAAGTAAACACACATGCATAGCCTTGACCCCAAGAACAAGAGCCCTGCAGCCTGAGTCAGATTCAAATCAATCTTAAGGTAAACAGCTTGCCTATAAACTCACCCATAGACGTCACCTCCCCTCTCTCTGACCTTCTCACGAACACAGTCACAGGAATTCGCTGAGAGTTCAGCAACGTCACCACGGCCTCTCCATCATCTCCTTATCTCACACCAGGTCAGTCAGCACCAAGCCCAAACTGGATGTCCCCCTGGGATGTTTGTGCAACTTGTTTATGACAGCCCAAGTGTTGTTGATGCTTTTGTTGCTGATGTTAGGAGAAATAGAGAGGTAGAGGGTTGTAACACGGTGTTCCACTGGGAAGCAACCTAGATGACCTGATCTTCTGAGGAGACAGAGAGGAACGGGGGGGCGTTTTGGGAAGGGGACTGCGAGAGGGACGAGGGGGAGAGGAAATTAGGGGAGAGGTGAGAGATAAACAAGACTAGAGAGACAGAAAGTGGAAGCACATGAGGTGTAATGGCGGATAGATTAACAGCAGAAAGCATACCACAGCAGAACGCGTGATCAGGGTTAGTTGAGGTGGCTTTATAGCACTGCTAGTTCTAAAATGCAGCGTCAAAGACTTTCTTTTCAGAATAACTCAGTACTGACAGACCAACGTTATTACAGTACTGTATGTGACCAAAAGGACACATTTTCATTTAAAAGATGAGCCATTTTCCCAGCGGAATAACTTTTTATACATGTGTTCCAGTGTGTATGCAGTTACAGATACTGCTTTTCATTGCGTCCTACATTTCACAAATGTTGCAGATTCCTGTTGCACAATTTTTCTGATGAGCAATGAAATAGGTCATGCGGACTATAGTCTGATTGGTCAACTTTCTTCATTTCTAATTCAAATGATCGTTTTTCTATTCTGATTGACCTTACCATGATCTAAAATCGAGGCTGATGAAACTTGCAGACACCCTGGTAAAACATGATATCCACTTTTTCTGCCTCATAAAAACTGCAGTGTGTCTGCAGGTCCTGAAACAGCCTTATATTACAATAATTATGGGTGTTAAGGCTCAGGGGTATTTTTAAAGCTAGTTTTACACTTGTAAGATAAAGTGGTTGGTGTGGTATATTTTTTGTACTTTCACAAATAACCCCAATTACAGCGGCTCATATTTGTCATGTATTTCAACTGCACATTTGTTCAGGTATGTTACTGTAACTGGCATGAAAATAAGTCCTCAAAAACTTTAATGCAACATGCAGAGACTTGATTATCAGTGCACTTTATGGAAGGACAAACTAAAAGAACAGCAAATCCTTTTTTTTTAATTCTAAACAACTCCTGGAACTGGACTTTAAAATGGTTTTATTAAATAATCCACAGATGTGATTCCTCCTCCCCCCCCCCCCCCACACACACACACATATAATTTAATCTCCATGCTTGTCACAGGCTATACCTCTAGCCTATAAACTTGATACCTGTACGTATCCTGTATTGAATATCATTAGGCTTGTCTCCAAGAAGGCTATTTATACCTTCACACAGCATTAACTGAACTTACTGTGGCCTTCTCTTCTTCCACTAACATAAATACGCCATGTTTCCTTCCTTTATTTCAATCATATAAAATATTTATTTTATGTTTGGTGATTGCATTACCCCAAGGCCACATCGTCCAGTCAGACAAGGCCTGGACACAACAAGTTTGGCATTCAATTCCTGAAAAGATGATTTGTTGCCTTTTTAATGTTTCCGACAGAAGCGGCAGCCAAGGCTTAATTTAGCTGCTAGTGTAATCTCTAAACCGGGATGGTATATTGGGAGCCATGTTTCCATTCCAATGTATTCATAAGCTCTTCCTTAAACCCTTCCGCTGCTGCGTTTAGAGGCACAGAGAGTAAGAGAGACTTTCAGCGCTGGACCCAAAAATAGCCCGCATTCTTTCCTCTGTGTTTCAGGAAGCATCCGAAAAGGCTGGAACAACCCGCTCTCACATGTCCCCCTCTTTCCTTTCTCCACTGTCCCATCCTCTTTCTTCTTATCCTTTTTCACTCTGTTCTCATCATCAGCCATTCCTCCTGTACTCTCTCCGTACTCTTTTTCCCTGCCGTCTTCTCTTTCACCGCCTCTCTCCCATTTCTTTAGCCCTTCCTTGCTTCCTTTCACCCAAAGTTCACCCCTCTCTGGGACTTCTTATTCTCTACTCGGCTTCCTTTCTACCATAACTTAGTGAGTCTTTCAATCCCTTCATCTATATTGGACTCACGCTTAATATAGCTAAGATTGATCCTTGTTAATGTCCCCGCACACACACCCACGGGAATAAGAAAAAAGGTGTTGCATCATATTAATGCACATGGAGGAGCATATTGCCAAAGACGAGCCTTGTTAAGTGTATTGTGGAGTTATGGCAGCTTCAGATTCATTGTTGGCTATTACTGTAATCTCCCTGTAAGCCATGTACCTCTCACACTTTTATATCTGCATCTCTGTCTTGCTCAAACAAAGATAAATGTGCACGGATACCACACACTGGCACACTCGGCGCCTCAGCATGCAATAAAAAAAACTGTTTCTGCTAAAAATAGCAAGGGAAACCTGACCTTAGCAAGGTCAATGTACTTTTACGGGAACTCTGGAAAGAACTGAGCTCTGGTTGTATGTGAGGGTGGGGGTGGGGGGGGGGTTAGCTGAAACCCATTTTGAGAAGCTACACCACTCATTGTTTGGAAAGAAGAGAACTCTTTAGGGACAAGAGGGCTATCTATAGACAAGTGTGTGTGCATAGATAGTTTAGTTGTGGATATCTGTGTGTGTGTGTGTGTGTGTGTGTGTGTGTGTGTGTGTGTGTGTGTGTGTGTGTGTGTGTGTGTGTGTGTGTGTGTCTGTCTGTCTATCTAGTAGGTTTTATGTGTTCTAACCTAGCCCTGAATAAAGGAGGAAGGGCAGCATTCACAGAATGGGCTTAATGACAAATGGGTGGTAGACAGTAGAGTACAGGCCCGGTCGCATCAGCATTTAAAACAGCCAATTCTGTGAAAATTAAGGCTCACGTGTGCAATTATCATCTGCATAAACAGTTTGTGTGAGGTTAAATTTTGGAGAATTTTAACCAATAGCAAGCCATTTGGACAGTGTTGAGTGAACAGAGAACAGAAAAGTCCAAAATAGACCACCATTAACTTTTATTTATCCTTCCTTTTTTGGAATATAAATTGCTCCACATAAAAGGAAGTTGGTAGTGCAGGCGGCGATATATAGAGGTTTACTCCTCGACGCAGTGGTCCCTGGTTCGACTCCGACCTGTGGCCATTTGCTGCATGTCATTCCCACTCCTCTCTCCTTTCACATCTTAAGCTGTCCTGTCAAAATAAAGGCCTAAAATACCCCAAACAAAACTGTGTGACTTTGTAAGTGACCCCGCTAAAAAGTGAACACAGTTAGCAACTTTGCTAGTTTGGAGAGCTTTTTCCCCCCTTTATTATCTATTTGTCAAATGAAATGATGTACAGGTAGTCAGATAGCTCAGTTGGTAGAGCAGGCATCCATATGGAGGATTATTCCTCAATGCCTCTCTCTCCCCTTTCATGTATTCAGCTGTAAATATCTTCAAAAAATAATGAAATGATGTACAATCCTGAAAGCAAACTGGCAGATGAATAAATGCCAGTACAGAGACAAGAGAAAGCAGCTCAGAAAGCTATTGTGAACTAGCACGACCCTGGCTGGCTAGCATGAAATCGGTCAGCTAGACTAGCTACACTACAACACTATGCTTCTTGAACCACATATTTGTAACTTATTGTGCTTTATATGTTTTAGTGTCTTGAGAAGAACTACTTGAAATAGTTTGCAAAGCATTTTACTATTCAGACAAAGTCATTAGGTAGTCAGCAGCATAGGCTTATATGACACCACGCAGAAATGTTTTGTGGTGTGTTGCTCACAGGCTCAGCCATGCATGCAATCTACGAAGAGCCAGGGACTGTGTTTGCTTTGTGTGACAGTTTGTGTTGCTGCCTCTAAGCCTTTTTCGCACTGCGAGAGCTGCTCCACTGTACTTAGTGTGTCAACAATACCAGCTGACAGGCAGCCTTCAGTCCACACACTCCGACTGCAGAGTAATCCGTAAAAGAGAGAAACTGGGAGAAAGAGGGAAAAGAGGGAGACGTATAGCGCGAGTATATGGGAAGAGGAAGGATAGAGGGGAAAAGAGCAAGAGATTGAGCGATGGTGGAGTTGAATTTGACAGTGAGTGAGAGAGAGAGAGAGAGAGGAGAATGCACGGTTGCCAGAAAGAGAGAGAGAACTTTCAATGTTTCAAAGGATTTCCCTATCACAGGCTCTGACACATTACATACACAGCTCACTATCGGCCCGACCCTGACAGCTGCACAAATTGGCTGAAAGAGGTTTCCTGGGTAAGGGCTTTGATCAGGTGTGTGTGTGTGTGTGTGCGTGTGTTGTGTTGTGTCAGGGACTGAGAGGAAGAGGAAAGATGTACATTTGTGCACACTTGGACATCTGAGTGTGTGTGTATATGTATGAGTGAGTGAAGAAAGACTCTTTTTCTGCTCCAAATCATGGTGGAATGAAATGAATGTACATAGATAAGGCTGACACTGTGAATAAATGCTGCCAGTTTGGTTTGCTTTCGCATATTGCATGTGGCGACATGCGTGCAACGTGTCTTATCTTACAGTTTTTTTTTGGATTGCTAAACAACAGCGGGCACAACTGGAGCCACATGTGCAAAACTCTAACTACCGTCTGCTCTACAGCAGTTTACGTGGACCAAACTCTAGTTCCTTTTCAATTGCTTCAACACAGTTTTCAAAATTCTACACAATTAGCCCATGGCTTTAACCACAATGTGTACAATACTGTGGAGCTCTTTGTTCGAATGCTAACACACTGCTGTCAAAGCTGTTAACCATGGATTCCAAACAGAATAGATTTCAGTCTGGTGCCTATCAAACACTGCTGATTGCAATTTTAGCTGAAAACCTAAGCAGGTGTCTCGTTTTAGAATAGTTAGTGCACACATCCTTTTTTTTTGTATACAAACATAAGAATTACAAACAATTATACACTGTAACATTTGAGAGAAACATGGAAAAGAGCTAAGATACCAACATGTCCAGGTGAGATGCCTGAGGTTACATACACAGCCATGAAAACATTACATCTTTAGTAAAATTGTGTTCTTACTGTGTTTCAGAAAGTAATGGAGATGGCACAGTATTTGTTCTTTCTGTTATGCACCTTTAGTTTTTTTTTCCAGTAATTACATTAATTGCTAGGCTAAATACTATATTGAAGCAAAGTGCTGATTTCCTTACATGGAAATATTAAGGATATACATCAGATTTTAGCCGGGGTTGTTTCATTTGTATCTGATACTTCAAATCCAACACGTATCCATGTTTTCTTTCAGAGGTGGTCAGTAAACAAACCTATTGTTAAAAGGCTTATATCAAAATAGTTCAGGCTTTGAAGCAGCGAGGTTTCCAATATCAGGATCACAGGCACCACATGCAAACACATACATGCACCTTTCAGTACATACCACACACTGTTGGGCCTTAAGCAGCTCCTCTGGAGGAATTTGGATTATAATGCTTTGCTCAGTGTTTCTGTTTACTAGCACCTTAAAAACTGTATTTAATAATAATACAGCTTCAGGATATCAGAGATAGCCTTTTCTTCTCACTCTTTTCAGTAATAATATTGACACATTTATAGTGATGTTTTACAAACGCAATCAGCATGGCACTAGGCATGCTCCTCTGAGGTCCATGAAAGTGTATGTTGACATTATGGGCATTAGGAGTCCCCAGAGGATGAACTCCACTGACTTGGGTGATACTCAACTTTTTCCTACAGCGCCATAGCAAGCTGGATTTTTGTTTTTGTTTTTTATGAAATATCTTGACAACTTTTGAATGGATCACTTATGCATATTTTTATGACTTTGATGATCCTTTGACTTTTCCTCTAGGACCACCAGCAGGTCGGCAAGTTTGGGTTTTTAATGAAATATTTCAACAACTTTTTTATGGATTGCCATTCAATTTGGCACAGACTTTCATGTTCCCCTCAGGACTGATTTTAGTACCTTTTGAGGTTCCATTAACTTTTCATTTAGTATTTCACTTCAAGAGTGTCAATACTTTGGTTTATGACCAAATACCTACAAAATAAAACGTTAACTGAGTAAACACAGTATTAAGAGATATTCTGGAGAAAAACAACAACACCATGCTACAAATGTATAGGGTTTTAGGACTCACTTGCAATACAGAGTTATATTTGTCACAGCCATTACAATAAAGTATTATCCAGTGTAGCCTTTTTTCATCTCTGCACTTTATGGTTTTGTTCAAGTGTATAGGCTCATTCTGGGCTGTCAGTGTAAGGCACTAACCTGTAAATGACACTACTCCACAGGCACCATCTCCTTTTACTGCTTGTCTGCTGTACATGGGTTGAATCCTGTTAGCTTCGTCTGCCTAAGCTGCCAGCGTGTGTGTGTGTGTATGTGTCAGGAATCAAGGGAAGTACAGGTAATGGATTAATATCAGCGCTGGCTCAGGCTCTACATTGCTGGGTGGTGGCAACCTGTCATTATCATAAACACTGGCTCACACACAAGCTCACACACGCTCACTGGCAATTGCAACGCACATGCACATACAAATACAATATACATGCAGATGCGAACATTTCTTCTCTCACCTGTTTCTCTCCCTTGCCTCAACTCTCTCTCCCGGTCTCCTTACTTGTCATTGTGGCACACAGTGGAACTGGCCTGTGATCATCTCGAATCCAGTCCCATTCAGTGGGACCAACGCTGAGACTAGATTTCTTTGATGAGACAATGTTTGGCTCCCAACTTTAAGGAGGCAGAAGAGCATTTTGAAGGCTGTTGTCATATGAGCCATCAGGCTTGTTTAGTTCCTCCAAACTTGACCTAATAGTTTGCCTAAGGCAGCGCGCAGGCAAAGGGGGTGTGCACTCTGATCCCATCATCCAAACACTCATTAATCCTCACACTGCCCTTCTTCCCTGCCAGAAATGGTCATCTTATTAAGTCATTTAGTCAGCATTGAGCTGTGTAATTGGACCGTGGAGGCCGATAGGAAACGTTTGAGTAAATTAGGGTTGAGAAAGGGCCGAGGCCTGGATCAAACACTGGATGGCCTGGTTTGTGCACCAATAACAGGATGCTTGACACAAACTTCTTAGAGCACAATGAACGTGCCCAATGTAGTATTCTGTGGTTTCATGAAGTTGATGACAGTACATTGAAGTAGAAAGATTACTGGTATCAAGAAAATGTCATTTAACTCAAGATGATTTCCTTTTATCATTTTGATCCAACTCTGATTGGATACCAAAGAACAAGTTAAATGATCACATTTTTAAGATTCCGTTTTAGACTGAAATACCTGTCAAGACAGCTGACAGCAACTTTTAAATTAAATACACTCACCAGCAACAGGACATACGCTCAGAGCCTTGTGTCCACCGACACTTTGTCAACCTTTATCTTTAACAAAGCTACCAGTGGCTTAAGAAATTTCCTGTTCCATAACACATAAACCCTGTAACTTACAGCTGGTCACCCCAATCCTTATGTTGAGCCTGCCTGAACAGTGATGTTTATTGCATTGTCATCAAAGCTGGAGAAGTTACTAAGATGCAGCACAGCTTGTTATCGCTATTGATACAGGCACCCACAGTAAAACTTGGTACCATGATCATAATGAGCAGTACTAATGACACCCATCCTGCTTCCTTAATTTGATGTGCTTCCTGTTGAATCAATGTATTGGTGTGGGACTTAATGCAGGATGCGATTATTCACAAGGATGTGAGTTTGGTATAAAGATGATGTTGTGTTTGATGGGTAGGACTGAGGTTACCATGCACAGCAGCTGGAATCTCGCAGTATCACATATCACGCAAAAATCAATCTTGGCAGGCTTCAAGTAACGTGTTTATGACTGATCTACCAGCCTACCGAACAAATCAGCCTCTGGTGAGGAGCTACTGGCAGCCACAGGCGCAGTTTATTGAGTGTGTGTGTGATGGCAGCAACAAAATGAAAACATGATACACCGATGGTTCATCCAATCATCTCTCAGGTATTTTTGGAAGTGCCTGACCTTTTTCAAACAGTTTTCAATGAAGGCTTCTCAGATGCTTCTGTGTAACAAACCACGTGGCGTGTCAGGTTAGGACTGAGGGGCAGAAATCTAAAAACCTTTTTTTAAATTTATTTTTTAGCATTTTTAAATTAGTAACTATTGTGGCACAAAAAATGGCTAAAACATAACAAGGCTAGAAAAATATATTTTGAAACTAAATACATTTTTATATAATTAGAATATATATATTGTGTTGTGACCTCTCCTTCTTTTTCTCTTTCCATCTCTGCAGCAGTCTTATGCTCCTCCCCCTCCGCCCATGGCTCCGCCCAGCCCTGGCACCACAGGAGGAGGAGGAGGTGGTGTTGGAGGAGGAGGTCATGGAGGAGGGCTAGTGGAGCAGCTTAGTAAGACTAACCTGTACATCAGAGGCCTACCGCCTGCCACCACCGACCAGGACCTCATTAAACTCTGCCAGCCGTGAGTTCTGTTCTATTCAATTCTATTCTATTCTATTCTGTTCTGTTCAGCTTCATCTGACCATGTCCTCGCTCTGCATGTGCATCCTTCAGAGCAGCTGAGCTCAGTTCATTCCTGCTCTGTTCAGTTTACCTTTTTGTAATTTGTTTTGCGTGAATCCAGAAGCAGCTTATAATGAGTATCAACAGTTTGCTCTTGACCTTTCTGCTCAAACCCCCCTGTGCTTCCTCAGAGGAAAAAACACACCCCAGCTGGGCCTAACCCATCCGCTCCCTTCTGCTCTAGGTCATCGGCACTCATGCCGCACAAGGACAGACACATGCATCCTTTTATCCATCAGCAGAAGATTACAAAAATGAGGCAATTACAGTAATGTATTCCTTTTTGCTGTAACACAGTTATATAACGCATTACTAATTACATCTCAGTAATTTTATATCTAGTACAATCTCAGTAACGCATTTTAATGCAGCATACATATATATACACAACATGTCAGGAATTATTGTTAAGGCTTGCTACAAGTAAATATAATTGCATTTAATCAGCCGTGGAAAGTAACTATGCTGTACTTCAATACAACTGTAAGGTACTATTAATTGAGTATTTTCCTTTTCTCCTACTTGCCTATGGTGCATTTTACTAGTCTATTTTTATAGCTTTAGTTAATTTAAATATTCATAATAATTATACAAAATGTTATCGATAATCAATGATACCTGTTTGCCAAGTCAAACTTCTGCTGTTATTTTGGAAGGTGGAAAGTAACTCACAAGTAATGCAAAAGTACTGTAAAGCATTACAATTCAGAGGCGGTAATATTGTAATATACCTAATTACTCTCAAATGACAATAACTATTATAATATAATGTGTTACATGTGTATTGGAAGTAACTTGCCCAACACTGGTCTTTAACATATATGCCAAGAGTTGTGGAAATGTATTGTTTAAAGACTATATGAAATATAGGACTTATCCATTCATTCCATGAAAGAAAGTCTAGTAATACTAGACTTAATAGAAATGCAATTACATAGTAGTCAATGGTACCAAGTGATACAGCACAATTTAAAATATGAAGCTTTATTACAACTGATCTGCAAGATTTGTAGTGGAGCTGATGGAAGCTCATCACTATCCATCAGCAGCTGGGTTACGTCTGATCAAGTTGATACAGTGTTTATTTTAACCCACAGTGCTTTGGTAGCAGCAGTTGTTATACACTGTTTGGGTTGTAAATGCCCCATTGCTCTCTGTTTAATTGCTAAAAACATGGAAACTGAAAGTTCACCTTGGAAGACAGAGACAGTCTCACCACAAGGTCCACTCTGCTGCTTTCTGACATTTCCCTTGATCTTCCTCAACAGATGGAGTTTAAAAGAATAGAATTAAAAACGCTAAAAGGCTATAGAGAAAATAGGATAGGATATAGAGAAATCTGAGCTTTTTCTGTAGTATGATTATAAAAAAAATGGTGGTAGCACTTTACATTCCACCAAAGTAATAAGATGGTAAAAGTGGGGTAACAGTGTGATTATAAAGAGGTAATTACCAAGGTAATAACTGGGTAATACATCACCGTAATAAGATGTAATACTGGGATAACAAGGTCAAGGTAACAGATGTAATTACCAATGTAATAACCAGGAATTGGTTCAATGATAACCATATGTATATACTTAAATATTGCCCCTTTAATAACACTGTTACCCCAATATTACCATCTTATTACCGTGGTGGAATGTAATGTGCTACCAAAATGGAACATTGAATTATATTTTTCAGTACTTAGCATTAAATGACTTGGATAGGAATACTTGAGTACTTGATAGAGACCTCGGGTGTGAGCATGTTTTCTTACGTTCACAGCAATACAGCTCAGCGTATCAGATCTTTCAGTTAATATATGGGTAAATGATGCAAATGATAAACCAGCTCTTCCAGAGAGGATCCTGTTTGCCTCCAAATATGACCTAATATTATCAAATTTAACTGGAGAATGATATATTGAGCAAAATATTCAGCTGGTCAAGGCTTTCAATGTCTCACCAGCATTTGTAGTCGATCTGATTTTGGAATAAATAAAAAGGTGGATTAAAATAAAATGTGAAGACTGCGCATACACACACACACACACACACACACACACACACACACACACACACACACACACACACCATACCTTGCCCTTCTGCATGTCAGCTGCAGTTCAAGCCTGTTGTATTTCAGCATAGCCCTGGAGGCGTTCTGGAGAAACAGGGTGAAAAATGGGGGCCAATAAAAGTTTCATTAGCGGCCCAGTCAGTTTGCCAAGTGGCCAGTAACATTTAGGAAAGGTCAGTGGTGGAGGGGGCCTGTGTGTGCTGTTGGGCAGCAATCTTTGCCTTGGCTTTCTAACTCTGTGCGGCTTTCAGAAATACACTGAATAGCAGTTTCCTGTCACTCACTGATGTGACATGCGCCCAAACAAACACACACAAACAGGCATTTTATTCACGCGCATAGTCCCTTGATGCTGATACACACACACACACACACACACACACGCTTACTCACTTTAGCTCAGTGTGGTCCTCATCCTTATTGTTACCAAGCGTGGCTTTTTTTGCGTATGCTAACCCGCCTACCAGCACCATCCTTTTCTGTCAGATTCTGTCATCCTCCTCATTTCCTTGCTCCATCCTTCTCTCTCTCTCGCTTTCTCTCTGCCTTTGTCCCTCAGTCTACCCCTCACCCTTCTCTCTCTGTCTCTGTGCCAGTTCTCAGAGTGTCAGTGAAAAGTGCTGTTGTCAGCTGACATTTCCAATCACTCCCCCGGTCGCCCAAACTATGGACACACTTTTAACGTCTGGGGACAGAGCAGAACGTGAGCGGAATCTAAAGCAGAGCACAAGGGCAATTTCTCTCTCTCTTTCTCATTTTAACTGACACTGTCTCTGTCTCTCTCACACTTACACTGATTCAACACACTATCTATCTATCTATCTGCTAGTCTCTACTTCATGATGGAGGGGTTGTATAAGGACAGACAACTTACGAGAGAAATTACGGAAGACCTTTATAAAACACTAAATGACTTTGCAGTCTCTCGTTAATCCTCAGCAGCTCAGTTAGAAAATGCTAAATCATGTAAATTTGAAAAGCGTCCCAATGAATGTGCTTTATGTTTGGTAGCAGTTGATAGATCTGAAACCTAAAACCTAGACATGTCTGTCTGTCCTAAAATGTATTGTGTAGTATTTCAGAGACAGATTCCATCTTCAATCATCTTACTGTCTTATGAGCAAAACTCTGTGGACAAGAATTCATTTAAGTAATACAGCATAAACCTTTTTTTTTTAAATAGTTGTTTGTAGGTGCCTACCCTGACAACTGTGTTGACTGTGTTTAATTTTATTTTTAACAGCGACAAACAACTACAAACAAAACACTGAGACGGGGAAAACGTCCCAGGTCAAAAAATAAATATATATATATATAAAAATAAAACCCAGAAAGGAAAGACAGGAGGGAAAGAGACAAAACACCCGCAGAAACAGACACAAACAGACACACACACAGTCAGACAGACAGAAGACAAGGGACCAAGTGTGTTTGACAATTTTAATAACTTTTTTTATCCCATATTTGATCTGTTACCTAGCAGTGAATTCCGGTGATGAAAAGTGAAGCTGATGCGGAATTGCCTTAAACCTGCATTCTATCTCAGTTCCAGTAAAGGGCAACTCCACTGGCTCCGAAAAGAAATCAGTTTCTATAGAAGTCTATGGGAAACTGACCCTACTTCTCACTTGATTAATTACCTCGGTAAACAGTGTTCTAACAAGTTCATGGTTTCAATTCTTCTTAAATACAGCATGATATCCATTTAGTAAATTATTATAGAAGATAAAGCAGGGGATGTGTGGCTACACACTGACCTTTCAAATATAACAGAGGCTTAGCAATGCTAGCCAAAGCCATGTGCACATTAAATAGCTGTCAACTTGTTTTTGAGTGCTGTCCATCTTTATGTCTTAAACTTTAACCCTCTCTCTATGTGTTTTCACTTCATCCACGTTAATTGGAACATCTTGGTCGCCTAAAAATATTTTGTTTGCCGATTTTCTGTACGGCCATACATGCAGATGTATGGCACCAGTGACTGGAGGTCCGTATTTACCCGCCAACAGTGATTTTTCGCTCTAGCATTTAGGTTACCGCAGCGCGATTGTTACCACAACCAACACTGGCTTGGCTGCGGCATCTTCCCCAGCTCCGCCCTCATGTCCAAATATGCTCAATTCTGGCTCCAAAATACCAAGATGGCAATTGCAAAAATGCAAATTGCTGGCTTCAAAACGGCAGTCCACAAATGACTGGGTGACATCACGTCCACCATTTTTTTTACAGTCTGTGTTCTTTGCACATCTATTTCTGTCACTTTTTGTGTTTATAACAGAGTGCCAGGCACTAACAGTGTTACCTGCCAAGTGCCCTGCAGAAGAGTCTGAAAGCATGCTCTGCTTTCCCCATTTGAGCTATTATGGAATCACACTCCTCTCTATATTGGTCAGCTTTTCACCCAGCCTCAAGTGTGGCCATTTTGAACAACTATAAATACTAGTTTTCTTCTATTATAACCCGACCCTTAGGGTCAACAGTCGTGAAATTTTGCCAACGCTGGTGTTATCTCACCTAATTTCACTTTAACTACATTGACAAAAACATCCTGTGTTAAAGTTCCTAAATGGATAATATATTGAGCTCTCTGAAGAGTTACGGCCAATGACGTAGTGAAGATCTCACTCATTTCAATTCAATTCACCCTCCATGTATTTAAAATAGAGTATACCAACGTCTGAATGCACCACCTTACTGGCCTTCCAGACACTGATTAAAACATCATAAAAAGCCCCTTTGGCAGATAAACTTGTTTGAGTGGCATCAATCTATCTTCTGAATTCACAGCACATTGCCTTTTCTTCATGGAAAAACTCCAAGACTTCATTTCTGTAAAGCCCCTGAACATGTTAAACTACATGTGGGGAATCAATTCAAAGACTTCTGAAGCACTGCACTCTTTCAGTAACCTCCATCTGTGTTTGTCTGAGTCTAACTGGCAGAGAGAGGGACAGATGAGGGAAGTGCAAGAGACAAGACAACTGCATCGGATCCCCAATTACGGGATACCTCACACAGAGACCAACCTACGTGCACACACCCACACACACACACACACACACACTGAAACACATACACAGCCTCAGACACAACATGCACAACTTACAAACTCAGAGAACATGGACATATCCATAATGTATGTGTACACTCACAGGCGTCCTGGAGAGATGTAGAAAGGATGTGTGTGTTGGTGTGTGGCAACTGGAATGCAGTAGACATCAAACGATAAGCATCCATTGTCTGACA
>NC_048412.1:10566716-10568730 GCF_013103735.1 Etheostoma cragini
AACAAACAACACGCACAGTGAATCAGGATTGGGAACATAAGTGGTGTCACCTGGATGGGACCGACAGTGACAGACATTTTGGGAATGAACTGAGCAGACTGGAAACAAACGTTCAATATACATCAAGGGAAGATAAAGTTTGGTTACAGAACTACAGATCCTGCTGTGGTTTAGATCACTTTGTCAAGCATGTTGGAAAATTTCTCCACTGTTTGCTTCACACTTAACTCCCTTAAAGGACTCTTTAGTCATGATTTACATCCAATGGAAACAAATGATATATCCAGATCCCTTTCACAACACATTCACTCACTGTTTATTTGGCACAATGGAGAATAATGGGATAAGGAAGTGCTAACCTTAACCATCTGGCTCCTTGGAGTCTATTGTTGATATTTTGTAAGTGTGTCTCATGTGTCACAGTCATTGGGTCAAGTGCGGGTTGATGTTATTTCAACTATAGCTTCGGCTTCTGCTGGATCAATGAAAGGGCTCCAGTTGGGACTTTAAGACCAAACAGGACATTCTGCACTCCTCTTATTCCAAGCTGTCCTCTACATCATTACATTATCATCTGATCTAATAATATACTTTAAAATACTTTCTTCCATTTCTTCAATAGCAGATTGCTGTAGCTGTCTGGATGAATGGAATTTACCACTGAATCAAGTCCAGAAGGGGACACCATTTTGGAATGGCGCAGTGTTGTTGTAATTTGAATTTTCCCCAAGGCCATTGTGTCATCTCTCTCTCCTCCTACTCTTCTTTTGTTTTTCAGTCCAGCTTGAACACAGACACGCCAAACACTAAAAGCCATGCATTAAATATACACTGTGTTTGTTTTCCACTCCGAACATATTTTTTCAAGATTCATAATGTGTCAGGCCAAGTACATCTCTCTACTTCTTTCTCACTCTCTTTCTTTTTTTACCAGCACACACACACGCAAATGAACAAACAGTCTGGAAATGTTTCACTTTTCTGCTGGGAAAAACAACCTGCCAAAACACCAATGGTGCGTGAGATCTTTGTCATGCTTTCATACTCACTCACATATGCACTGTAGGTGTTTACACACACACACACACACACACACGCACACAAAGTTTGAATCACACTGAGGCCGAAGTCAACAAAGATCTGGGTATTGCCAGATGGTGTGTGTAATGTGTGTGATCACCGCTTTGGTGTTTTTGATTTGCAATGTTGCCTCGCGTGTGGGTCTACATGTGTGTTTGTCTTTGCATGTGTATGTGGGCGATAAGACCTGCCTTGTTTTTTCAGTGTTGGATTACTCCCCAAATTGCAGGGTAAAGATCTTGTTTACCATTAGCCATGACTTTGATAATACTGAGACAAACATCAGATTTGGTTTTAGCCTGACACAATCGGTGGGTTTGTAAATACCCAAAAAATATCTCAAATTGCAGAAGAAATCTGTAAAATGATGCATTGTCTGAAAAAAACAGTGATTTTTCTCTCTCCCAATTTCAAGATCATAAGCTGCTCAGCTATTGTGTTATGTGTGATAGCGGCCTTTAAAGCCTTTTGTCTGTCGTTATTTCTGAAGTCTCCTGTCCCAATAGAGTTTGATGTGAAGCTGTCAGGCGAGCGCTCACTTTTTCTTACTGACAAAAGCGGTTGGCTGACAGAGACTCTCCTGATGGTGACAACTAAATGATCTCTTCTTTATTAAACACCTCTTACTATCTCCCTATCGCTCCCTGAATACCTCGCTTCCTCCTCGCCTTCAGTGTCTCTTTTTTATCTTTTGACTGACTGCTCTCCCTCTCCTCATCTCTTTCTCATTCCTCCGAGTGTCTCTCTCCTCCTCCCCTCACTTTATTCACCCTCTTAGCTTGTAACCTCCCACACTGTATTTTCACTTGGTTTCTCTATCCATTCTGTCTCCCTCCTAGTTGTCTCCCTCTTTTTCTGTGAAAGGGAAGACGGAATATGCTTCCATCCCTCACCTGTGGCCATCAGCTAGCCAGTCTGTCAATCTGTTTGATAG
>NC_048412.1:10568812-10657910 GCF_013103735.1 Etheostoma cragini
AACAGCTGCTGAAGAATAAAAGAGTGATACAAGGGGAAAAAGACAAAGAGAGAGGCACAGGTTCAAACAGAAGACAGAGAGTAAAGTATTGAAACGGACAGACATTAAAAGTTGGCACAGAGAACAGATGGAAAGAGGTGTGAAGTTTGTCTCTCTTATAGGCCCTCCAAGCAGGATTGGATTGGGTGCCGTACCATGTCTAGTTATTACCATCATTTATGAGACTAGTACTGTCTGGCCTACGGGTGAGATTTGAAACAGATAAGGACAGAATGGATAGATAGGAGCATAGATAGAAAATATATCTGACGATTGCAGAGACTCTACCCCGAGAAATTGTTTTATGAACAGCCTTTGTTCATTTTAATTTTACTTTGTCCTTTTGGATTCAAACTTTGTGGAAACTTCTTTACAGTTGCACCTGAACATACTGTCTCAGAGGAGGTAACATGTCTTGAATTTCGACACTACTTGCAACTGTAAACACAAAGTTTGAATCCAAAGGTAGAAATTAAATTGAATATGAACAAACTCTGTTTATAAAACAGTTTATCGGGGTGTCTGCAAGAGACTCCACATCATCAGTTACATCTGATCTTGCTTTAGTGCTTATGATTTCAGTGAAATTAACTGAATTACTGAATTGCGGACAATTCTACAAATCAAATGATGAACAACATGTACATATTGACAAAAGTTTTGAACTTCTGTGTTTAAATACTTATTATGTAACATGTCAGAACTAATGTAAGGTACGTTGCTGGTGACCCGGTGGAAGTTACCAGGTTTAAGTGGTGCTTTGAGCTAAATGCTAATACTAGCATGTCAACGTGCTCACTATGATAATGCTAACAAACTGATTAGTAGCAAGAATGTGTCTCAGTTGCTCTCAGTTTAGCATGTTAGCATGTTTAGATTTGCTAATTAGCACTTAACACAAAAGCTAGGGTTGATGGGAAATTGTATTAGTTCTGAAGGTATTTGGTCACAAACTGACAATGGACAAATAACCATTTTTACCTGATAGATACAAAATAAGCATAATTACAATCAAACCTGTGGGGAACATGAATCTCTGCACAACATTTAAAGTTGCTAAAATATTTCTAGGACCAAAGTGGTGGACTGACAGAAGGACCTTGACAGACATTGCCAACACTACCCTAGAGCAACAACCAATATTGCCCCAGATGTTAAAAATAGCAAAAATTATATAACAACTAATCAGAATGTTTCATTGTTGTTTTTACAGATATGGGAAGATTGTGTCAACTAAGGCCATCCTGGACAAGAACACCAATCAATGCAAAGGTGAGTGAGAATCCATAGGCTTTATCCAGTGTGGTTATGTGTGTGACTTGCAAAGTCATAATTGACTTCACAATTGCTGATATGAGATTTCAGTCAGGAAAACATCAGTTGAGAACTGACTAGCTTGGCAGCTTACAGGCAGACCCATCAGTGCACCCTAGGTTGTTTTTTGTGTGTATTTTCCTTACTGTAGTACTTTTTTGCATCCCCAATTAATCAATGCCTTAATGTTTTAACAGTGGGCTAAAATGTCTGTCAACAGACAGTGTGACTTTAAATTAAAACAAAGTACTTCAATCGTGCTGCGCGTGCTGTTGCACAAGGTCCTTCTGTTTGCCTCAGAATTCTGAGTTTACTTCTGTGGTAGTCTAAGGGTGTGTAATGTTACTGTATACATAACAACAGTATTGACTCCCATAATGACCATGTCATCCTTTAATCTAGCTAAATGATGCACTGCTAGAGTACCTTTATTTGGTTTCATTCCATGATGTCGAGTTCAGGTTTGCAACCTAATGATAGTCAGAGTTATGCTGCTTTTCAAAGCAAGATGTTGGAATTGTTGACATTGGCCAAGTCAAAAATAGAGAATGCAACACATTAGCCACAATGTGTTTCAAATAGTCTCTGTGGTGAATGAGGCTCACTCAAGTGTGTTCTGATGAGGGTCCGCTTGATTGTTGGAGTGGTCTGAACAAAGCATTAATCAATATGATTGTAGTTGTCTGCTTTTGAAGAGGCACACAAGAGCATGTATTCGGTATGATTGCTGCTCATCTGTCAGGGTTGCACTCAAAGGACACTGACATGGTTTAGGACAACGGCATAAATGGCCTTTAATCAGCACATCAGCTTCAGTAACAGGAGTGAAGGAAAAGTCAGTCTGATTGAGTCTTAGAATTTGCATGAACATCTCTGCGATGGCAGAGACATTCATGCAAATTCTAAGACTCAGTCTCAATTTCGTCTGCTGTGATGACTTCAGAGAAGATATTTTGAGTAAATTATTACAGTCCTACCTTTTTAAACATAATAATGATCCAAGCTATATTGAATGTCCCATGAAAACTGTTTTACTTTAGGTATTTCTTGGATCTTTTTAACTGGCTAGTCAAATCTGCTTTGGCATCACATAATCAAATATTGCTTTGAGCTCTAAAAGCATATTGAAATGCCTGTCCTGACATCATTACAGCACAGCCTGAGGGAAGGCCGAATATTCTATAAACCTAGTGATAATTATCCGTTACTCTTCCATTTTCTCGATTCATTAATTATTTTTATTGCTCTTACTTGAAATGGAGTTTAAAAAAATGGATTCAGTAGAGTGCTCCAGCTCATGAGTATTATGTTTGCCAATTATCCTATGGGGTACAATCATGCTTCTTTTTTAGTATAATTTACACATGGAAAATGACATCTGTTTTATTTAAGATTACATCACAACGCTTACAAATTAAACCAAAACCAACCCTAATTTGCTTTAAAGTGGTGATTTTCTAGGCAAGTGTATTTACATAGCACATTTCAGGGGAATTCAAAGTGCTTTACGTAAAACATGAAATAGCAATTAAAAACAATTGAAACATTTGTTGAAGAGAATAACAAATAAAAGTGCTAAAATAGTTTAAGACAGGTGTAAGATATAAGAATACAGGTTACAGTGCAGCGCAAGAAATGGATAAAATCTGTTTATTGATTTCCTTTTATCCACAGACAGAAGTTGTTGTCTGAGATGCCTGGTGTTTTACCTTTGGAGATTGGGTAAAAACTATGGAGGGGTAAGCCAGGGGGGAATAATGGGAGAAGGGAGGTGGGTACATTTGGTTCCAGCATTAACCAGCTCCTTTATCTGGTCAGTGAACTCCAACAGGGGGAGGAGGGGGAAAGGGCCAAAAGGTTGAGTTGAGAGAACGGTGGTATGGAGTGGTGAAAGAGAGGGATCCTTAAAGGTGTTAGTGTTGGTTGGGAGGTTGAGATTCCTCGTCCCAGCTCTGAGTGTCTCGTGCTCAAAGCAATTCTCAACTGGGGGCTAAGGTGGATCTCTGCCAGTCTGTGTGATGGCTTTGTCTTGTTTAGAGTCTTCATGTCTCGTGTCCTTGGCAAAGGGCAACAGGGTGACGCAGAAAGCAAAATAGGTTGGAGGTGAACAGCTTTACTCCTGACTTGCTAAGGAAAAGTCTATCTGCCTTAAAAGGATGTCTGCTGTCAACACCTCTTCTGACTGGTGGTAGAGGGACACTGATAGACACCTCAGGATTCAGAGAGCTGACTGTGTTCAGCAGATCAATAAAGTCCCGTTTCACAGTTGGGTTTGCTGCCACGACATGCAGGATTCTCTTTGCCGTGTTTCCGCTTTAGAAGGTTGGAGTGGCAGCCTGCTGAACAAACATATTCACGTGACACTTTGTATTCACCTACTGTTTCAAACTCACATTTACATACACTTCAAGTTGGTTCAGTTTAGGCTTGTGAAGCTAAGGTTTTCTTACTTTGGCCCAACTTTACTTGATACCACCATTTAATTAGTTTTGCTTGTAAGTTTCACAGTGTTTACTTTTTTAACAATATGGACTAGCCTGCTCATATTGTGTGTAATAAGCATAGTGTGCATGCGCTGTGCATAAGCCTAGGCACATTTTACTAATTCGCTGTTAAAATAACAATGAAATGCCACGTTTCTGACTTCAGACCAGGTTTTTGTTGGTCAATGGCGCGATCACTTCCTGCTGCCTCAAAATAGCACGTGGGCGCTGGACGGGAAATTAACAAATACGTTGGTCGTAAACAAGCAAAGACACTTGCGTTGGACATTGCACTGCGCCGGCCGGGTGCAAGATAGGGCCCATGAGGCTTTTAACCATTGCCGACACACTGTACAATATTTCTTAGGTGATGTTACTGTTGACAACTTTTTCCAACTGTTCCAACAGAACCTGTTTGTATGGGACCACTCTCGGGACCCATAACACCTACAATAGTTTTCATTGCTCTTTCTGGCCACCAGTGTATCTACTAGACTAGTGCACCCCCACAAATTTTCAACTCTTATCAATGTTAACCCTTTCCCCCAGCTGCTGAAAAAAATTCTAGAGGAAACACTGTTTTGCCAAGTCAGAGAACATTCCTTTTTTTACTACATTTTTTCCTGTGGACTTTTGCTTTTTGAGTTCCTCTCAATCCTAACCCCTGCTGTGTGACGATAAATCATAATCCAGTTCATCAGACGGAGATCCAGGGTCCTGCAGCAGTAGAGGATATCTGTTGCACTAGGGCTGCACGATTATGGCCAAAATGATAATCACAAATATTTTGATCAATACTGTGATCATGATTATTTGTTGATTTTAACCAAAACTAATTTTATTATCACATAAGCTATTTATAACTGCTTTTACATCCATATTATGTTACATTCTTCTTACGTTGAAGTTGTATGTTGTATAGACATACAGCTGCAAAACATGTAAATGAAAATTAGCTCTCTGAAATAAATAGCGCAGGATATTTATTTTTATTTTTAAATGTATCTCTGAGAAATCGCCTTCACTTGTTTTTTTACAATAACTGATTAAAAGAGCTAGGGAGAGATCCAGGTCCAGCAGGCGCTGTCTCACACGCTATTACTCTACGAACTGAAGTTAGTTGCATTCAATAACTTCTTTTGTGTTTTTTTGCCGTTGCGGCTGCGATAGCAGAGTTACCAGCGGAAACACTGGTAGAAATACAGGTTTGCCTGTCATGCTTAACAATATACAGCTGTTTTAATAACAATTAAAACTGTAGACAAAAGTCAGAAGTTAGGACCGGTGCCACTGTGTGGCGGGGCTGCGCTGACAGTAAGAGGAGAGAGAGTAGAGAAGAGATCCAACACAGGCACGGCTTTACAGAAGAAATGGGTCATGTAACGCAAAATTAAACCATATTGATATAGAAAACATTGAAGCGAAAGCAAAGCCATTAGGTGCACCGGTGTGACCTAAAGGAAAAATATCAGGCTACTTGCGCCCTAGAGCCCTGTGAGCTAACACACGCTAACTAGCACCCTATAGAGCCCTGTGAGCTAACAGACGCTAACTAGCACCCTATAGAGCCCTGTGAGCTAACAGACGCTAACTAGCACCTTATAGAGCCCTGTGAGCTAACAGACGCTATCTAGCAACCTATAGAGCCCTGTGAGCTAACAGACGCTAACTAGCACCGACTAGCACTGGTCACTGCTGTTGTCTGAAAAACAACACATACGCGACAAAATGTTGCGTTTACTACTAAACTGGTAAACCTTGAGACCGACTGCTATCTGTTAAATTTTCAACAACAAAAAAACTGAGCTTTTTATGAAATGAGGCATTTAAAAAAAACACTCACTCACGCAAATTTGATCTTCGGAAGTCAAAATTGTGATTAAAATTTGATTAATTGTGCAGCCCTATGTGGCACACTAGCTGTGGAGATTTGTTTTGTTGCTAGTTCTTTCTTTCGCAGCAGTCCACAGATGTTCCCTACTTACTACAGGGGTTGAAGAGGCGCTCTGCCTGGATGATAATGCGGGACAGCCGGTCGTATCACAAATCTCAGGCTGCTGTGCTCTGCCAGTTACTTGTCCTCCCATTTCCCAGGAAAATGATTTACTCTTAAACTTTGCACCATTAGAGTGCGAGGGAGGACTATTATGTGTAGATTTATTACCTGGTGCACAGCCCTCCCGTTTCTTTGTAGTCTTGTTGGTGCTAATTAAATGTGTGTTAGCATACAGTTGTCCACTGTTTCGTCGTGGTAAAGTGGTGTTATTCCCACAAGATCCCTTCACTTCCAAATTCACTTCTAGCTTGTTTATTTTGGTTTCAATAGGGTGGCAACCTTCTGAAGAAAGTTGTTGACCGTGAAGAAGGGAGCCATCTTGCTGCTAATTAGCTTTAGCTAAAGGCCACATTTCCAGTCACTGCAAGTAAAAAATGCAAGCAGAGGTGAGACCAAGCAGCTAAAGTATCACTTTGAGAAGGCAAAACAAAAATCTTTATTTTTCTTATTCACAAATCCCATGGAAAGACTATTCTACTAATGAGTATTGCCTTGGTAGGCAAAACCTGATATAGCAATTTCCTCTGTGTCCAAAAACTATTAAAACACATCAATGAGCAACACCATTGTACTGGCTGGCGTGTTTTTTCATTACAACGAACATGGGCACAAGTTTGTGTTGAGTCAATCCCACATAGTTCTTCCATAAACATTCCCTAGACTAGAGCACCAAATGGGTATTAATCTACAGCTAAAAATAGTCCTCAACAGATACACTTTACTTTTGTTTGTGTATCATTTGAGCCAAGTATTTAGCCTTTTTCATACATGGTGTGTACACGTACGTTTAATCAGACATGTTTCCTAGCTCTTGTCCAAAATCAGATAAAAAAAAAAAGTTCAGTGAATGAGATGTGATGTCCATACTTATTATACAAGTAAAAATATGACTTAAAGACTGTGATTTATTAGTCATTAGATGCTTTGCAACATCAGTTAATGGCTTGAGACTCAAGCAGCAAGGTAATTTAATCCCTTGCGGTCACATTTCATGTGAGCAAGCATGGGCTGTTTTATTTGTGCACTTAAATCATATGTTCAAAAAAGAAAATTGGTCAAATATAGATTATCTAAAGATATACAAGGACAAAAGGTAAAATAGTTCTGAACAGTGACTGTGCTCCTGGGCGATGTTCCCTTTCTAAAGAGACGAGGTACTATGTTCAGGGTACCAACAAATATGTTTTTTTTTTTTTACAAATATCGAAAATCTGATTTAAAAAAAAATCAATACAGTAAAAAAGGAAACAATTTACTTAAAAAATGTTTGGAACACACACACACACAAATTGTTTTTCGAGAACAACTCAAGAGAAACAACTTTCATTAGTAGAAAAAATCCAGGTAAAAACGTTTTTTTTTAATCTGGGAATTTTTTTGTAAAAAGCAAAGAGTCTGTGCGTTTGCATGTAAATAGTAGTGATATAAAGGCCTAGTTTGGAGTATGTCCAGACAAGGCCTTTATGAATAGTTAATATTACAGGGCGTGTTTCAAAATGCAAACAGATATCTTCAGCTGTAGATTTATGCTTATTATTTGATGCAGCAGCTGCAGCAGCATAGGCGATTTCTACAGGCTCTGGCCCACATCACCAATTTTGCTGCTTGTGATGTAGACATCATGTTAACTCACAATGAAGGAGTTTCATTATCAGGCGGCCATTAGAATGCCTTACAACCAGATGAGTATGGGTTTGATTGCAGAGGCATTCAGTGGGGACAAGATAAGTGCTTAGCGTGACTAAGGGAGTACAAATTGGCACAGAGAGTTTTCTTGGAAAGGAAGGAAGGGATGGATGGGAGGAGGCACGGGGAGGGTGAGGGTGGGGTTAAAAATAACTTGTGGCTGACAGAAAAGGAAGGGGACCCCTTGAAAGTGATGATTTGGCAGACATCCTCTTTTCAGTAAGATTTTGCAGAGAGGAAAGAGTACAGAGAGCGGGAGAGACAAAAAGACAAAATGAATAAATAAGGTCTTGTTCCTTTGCTGTCTGCAGGGATATATTATTGATTTCTGTTGTGGTCTTGATCTAAATCATTTCTAAATGGTGTAAAATGTTCTGACATTTCACGATTCCTCAGCTTTGCAAAAGCCCCACAAGCCTTTCGATGCTTCTTTGTTTCTTTTTACCTAAAAAGGTAATATTTCTCTCTGGAACAATATATGAATATATGGTGCAAAGATGCACTAATTGGCCAGCCCTATACAACACTTTCCTCATAATATACAGTTTAATAAAGCATAAAATGAATAATCAAGTAAAGTACAAGTACCTTGAAATTGTAATCAAATATGGTACTTGAGTAAATGTACTTAGTTACAATTCTGCCACTGTGCTTTGTTCTCTGAGAAAATATAAAGATTTTCTTTGTAAAATCCTCAGCTTTGTAGTGGGCTCAATGTTAAATACACTGACGGTTTTCTAGTTAGCAGTGTGGGAGCTCTGGGGGAGGGAGAGGGCACAGAGCACAGGATGGAGCAAGGAGGGGAGAGGAAACCACTTTAGATTGTAAAGGATTTCCATTTCCCAAAGACAAGCGCTCTCCCTCTCACTGTCTCCATGTCTCCTGCCTTTTCTCTGCCTCCCTTCTGTTGGTCATCTCTCTCTCCCTCTCTTTCTCTCTCTCTCTCTCTTTCTCTGCCTGCTGGCCACTCTCTCCCTCCCTTTCCTCCTTAGCTCTCTCTCTCTCTCCTTTTCCTTTCCTACTCAGTTAGTCCTTTCTAATGGCCCATGGCCAGGAACTCCGGGAGCTCAGAAGATTAGATGGGAGGTGTGTGTGTGTGTATGTGTATGTATGTGTGTGTGTGTGTGTGTGTGTGTGTGTGTGTGTGTATGTGTGTGTGTGTGTGTGTGTGTGTGTGTGTGTGTGTGTGTGTGTGTGTGTGTGTGTGTATGTGTGTGTGTGTGTGTGTGTGTGTATGTGCGTGCGTGCGTGCGTGCACGCATACGCTCATGTTTATCCGTACTTCCATCCGTGTCTATGAGAACATAGAAGTGTGTATTCATGTGGAGCTGCGCTTTGTAGTCAAACTTATTTTTTCTTCTTTTTTTTCATTCATTCATGATTGGAATATTTGTCAGGTTGTCTGAGCAAGAGGAATTTCAATCTCTGTGTCATCATAAGGCCACAGATGGGAGGGACAGGGCACAAATAAGGTTGATGTAATTCAGAGATATTATTTTATTTCTTCCTTTCTCTTGAAGTATCCTTATTATCGTGCCTAGAAGAGCTGAGATGAGAGTTTTCACCATACTAAAGAAGGTAGTTTAGGTTATATGAAAATGTACAAATTACATGTCTGGCAGTAGCGTGGCGTAATCATTTGGAAAACCGTCCATCAGCTTGGAAGGCAGGCATTTGCTTACAGATTCAAGCAGCTTCCACTCAGCTGAAGTGTGCTTGAGCAAGACAATGAATCCCTACCAGCTCCTGTGTTCTGTCGCAGATACTTGACCTCTGACCACCCTGGAGGGAGGGGCGAATAGATTTTCAAAAAACACAGCTAACTCCTTGAGTGATGACTACAATCAAAGCAAATTGCACATTTCAAGGCTAATGGTCTATCATACCAAAACTGTCAATTAGATGAGCACTTTGAGAAAAGATGTCTCCATCAATCATGTCACGAGACATAAATGGTGAATGGTGTCTGGCTATAGGTGTTCTTCTGTGTGCAGGGCAGAGCCAGATTACATGCCAGCATCTGCAACAACTCAGTATTTCCATATTCATACGAGATACTAGGCTCCTCAGACATGGACTACATTTTCTGGTACTTTAATAATAACTAAACTTTTGATAAGAGCTATACAGTTGATCGGTAAATCACTATAAATAGAGCAGCTCCATGAAGTGCAGTTTGATGGCCGCAAACCGATCGGCTGCACCTATGTGCTCTGTTTTTGCCCTACAGAATTTCTTACTAGCATTATATGTCACCAGCATTCAACAAAATAAACTGCATTAAAGTTGGGCAAATATGCTAATATACAAAGCAACCAGTCCCTATAGTAATAATATATTGATACCATGATGGAAAAATACCATCCTGATGCTGCACTTTCTAAGATATATATATATTTTGTAGCCTCATTATTTAGTCTCTATAAAAATCTAACTTTTTTAACTCCTGGATGGATCCAAATAATTGGAAATTGGCTATTAATTCCTCAGGGGATTGATGGTGAATGAAATGACATTTATTTGTGCAGAGCTGCTGTATCACGGAACCCCCTGCTGACCTCATAACACAGAAATATAATAATCAAAATGAATGTCATGCTTAATTATTACAAAGGAGGAAATGGAAGTGGTTAAATAAACTACTTAACAAATGAACTGCTCTAAGTGAGACAATTAGACCATGTCAGTTCCGTTCAGGAGCTTTATATTATATATATTATATTTATATTTGTTTTATGTAGAGGCTGAAGGTTCTCAATAATGAACTGAAACTTTACTGATGTGAAATACTATTAGTTATTGAAATAAAGGCGTGTGACATTATATGGCTACTACACAAAAGTCATACTCTTTGCCCTTTTACTCCTATTGCATTGTCAGACTCATGATGGACCATCAGAAATAGAAAAAAATAACGATCAAAATCAATACAGCAGAACTAGAGATATTGCTGTGCTATTCTTCTTCCTTGCCAAAATGCCATCTACATTACCCACCGTTCAACTCAAGGAGAGATTTGGGTGTTTATATGTTAGGAGAGGGTACTGTGGCATCCGGCCACTAGCCTAAAGCAGAGATGAGGAGCAGGCTAAAGAGGTCTGGTAAACTCCAGACCTCTTTATAAGAATTTATAATTTTATAAGTTATACTGTTTATTGATCCCCAGTGGGAAATTACAATTTAGTAATCACTACGCACAGGTCCGAAACACACACACATGCTCAGGACCTACATATGCACAAATGGAGAGATGTCAGAGTGAGTGGGCAGCCAGCTGGACCAGCGCCTTCAGCCCGAACTTGTAGTCTTTGGACCCAACTAACGCTGAAGGGACTTAAGATCACTCAATCTTCAGATTTGCATGAGCTCCCTCTAGTGCCACAAACGGCTTCATACTAAGTTTTAGTCATACTAATTTTTCACATACACGAACACCTATAGAATTATAGACTTTGTTGTGTAAAATCGGTGGTTTCCCCTTTAAAACACAAACTTTTTCAATGCAGTTGTTTCATTTAAAAAACCACGTTCACTGCCGCTGATGTTGAACTACTGCCATCAAACACAAGGACTAGTGGTTATTGATCTTTTGTGAACTGTTTTGGGGTTTTATTTTGCGTGCGTGCGTGCGTGCGTGCGTGCACGAGTTTTTGGGAAATTTAGAGAGAAGTGAAAGTGTATTCCCTCATTCCTAACATGTATACATTTAGGATTGTAATGAGTCAGGCTTTTGATCATTTAATTGTGTCACACACAGCCAACTCAAAACTACAGCAGGATTTTCAAATCTGCTGTGCTTTGTGAACGTTTCTTTTGTGTCAATATATCTCTTTCAGTATTCTCTCATACAAACACACAGTCAAAAACCTTCTTCTACTAACAGTCTCTGTTTTGCTCACAACACACACTTGCACGCAACCTGCCAGTCACACTGCAGACAGACTGCGTCTCTTTAGCTTCTTTCTGTCTTCTCTTTCCAGCCTCACCCATGTGACCCAGCAAAACAGGGTGTATTTATGAAAGAAGAGATTTATATGTGCGTGGTCAGACCATTTGTCCTTCAGTGCTTCCTGTAGTGCCCGACCTAGATCCCCAGAGCGTCAGCAATTTGGCATATACACTGTGCATACATATACACTCAGAACATGATGGAGACCATATTGCAATAATATTGCTCTTTGTGTCTTTATTTCTTCAAACAAGTCTCTGAATCACTTTTTATGACTGAATTAAATGTGGAGAATTTTCTTCATGTCACTTGTATTAGAACCCCATATCTACTGACAGATTTAGTGTAAAAAAAAAACTCACATGCAATGCAGTGGGATATTAAATGTCAGACAATAGGAAGTAAGTAGATTTTACATGTAAAAGTAAATATTTCTCTCAGCATTGAGTCATGATAAAGCGTATGTAAACAATACATCTACAGGGAATGAATGAGGAGCAGCCATTAGTGCAACAACATGGCTACATGAACATGATTTTATTAAAAAAGAGCTGTAGTACACAAAACTTTGAGCAGACATTAAAAGTCCTTTTGGCTCATAAAGAACATAGCAAGAGTTACTGTTATGACACCAATTCTGTTGTGATGTTCTGTGCTAAAACACATTTAATGGAGGAACTAGCAGCTTTCATTAAATACGTGACCTGACTTGATTTTCACACATTTGTGGGATTTATGCAGCACAGACGCTTGGCTGGTTTTTCTCAGCAATATTCAGAACAACATGAACTGATATTCTACAACCTTTTATCCTTTTTTTCTCCCCCCCTCACCGTGCTCCTCCTTCTCATCATCTTCTTCTTCTGTGTTGTCTGTGTGTGTGCAGGCTATGGCTTTGTGGACTTTGACAGCCCTGCTGCAGCCCAGAAGGCTGTGGCCTCACTCAAAGCCAGCGGAGTCCAGGCACAGATGGCGAAGGTAAGCTTTACCCCCCCCCCCGTTCACTTTCTGCTCTGCTTTACTTGTTGTTATTGAGGTGTTTGGCTTTTTTGTTCTTTTATCCTCCGGGTGGACTCAATCACTGTCTGGAAACCCTGGAGAAAACAGATTGTGGTGTTGGCGGTGAGAATATTTGTGGTTGTAAAAACAATAGTGACAAAAGTAGTGCAGCATTTATAATTATAATAACAACCACTGGATTGACTGTATATCAGTTATACTATTGCATTAAGTAATGTGAGACAGGTGCCGTTTTGACTAAGTCAATGATGAGATCATTGCTTGAGTCCAGATAGAGCTATTAATTAGCGGCTATTGTCATGATGAGATTATCTAAGTAAAATGGAAGGACTGTCTGCAGAGGCGTCGTTAGGCCTGGGCGTCCCCGGCAACAGCCCCGGATGTTTTCTGAATAGCCCCAAATCTCTTGTCTTCTCTCTCTCTTTCTTTTACCAGAACAAGTACAATACAATACTAATACTAATATGGGAAACAAGTGTTTTCCAAGGAACAGTTGTTACATTATATCGTTGTAGCACTAATGGGTGCACTGTAACTTTCTCCAGTTTATTTTGCCGAGGCGAATAAAACAGGATTTTACGTGTGGGGTCTGACCAGCATTACGTATTTGTTGCTCTCATCTAACAACCGTCTCTAAGTGAGGAAAGTTGTGTAAGGTGAAATATTAGGAGGAATCGTAGCCAACTCAGTCTAAAACATTGATGGCATTAACACAAAATGTAGGAGTGCAATACTAATGATTTAGTTTGAAGTTCCTGTGACGTTTCCGGTCTATGGTTCAGACTCAAACAAACGTTGCTCTGAAACAAACCTGTACGTCGCTTAGTGTCCACTCTCTCTGTAAAAAATAGAGATGAGCAGCGCGGCTTTGGTGGTCCAGCAGCTTAAGTTTTATAAAGGACGCGCCCTGCTGTGGGCATGCTGCGGCGATATAGAGCAGCGGACAGCCACAGCCCTAGCTTAACTTTGTGTCATAGTCTGTCAGAAGGTCTGAGATCTGCCGTATCAGCAAAGCAATCACTTTATGCGCAGCAGACTATGGTGCAGGTAGATTGTTTTCTGAAACATAGTGACTGTATTCTTGTAATAGGCTATTATCACTTTATTCTTCTCAAAATATCTCCTCCAAATCACAGAGGACACATATATTTTAAATGTGCACAAAGTTTTGAACTTTCGGAATGAGTGCTTTTGTTTCCGGAAATAGCCTGATCACAAAAAGCTAGCAAATGACGTGTTAACTGTAGCATCGCGGGGGGAAATAACTATATCTATATTATATAACTATGTCAGGTCAGGTGTTTTGCTCAGGACCCAAGAAAGCGCAGTGGCGAGTGTGAAGTTGTTTGCACTGTTTGGAGCTGTTCTTAAGAAAGCTGGAAGCAGTAATTCCTAGAAATCATCCTGTTCCAAACAGGCTTATTTTAAACAGGCACTGCACTTGTTGATGAAAACTGGAAAAGATGGGTGCAAGGATGCAGCATATTATTGTAGATGGCTGAGCTAATTTGAGTTTTAATATGTATTTTCTCACTATTTTCTTCTTTAATGCTAATAATCATTTGGGTTTGTAATGTTGTGTGTGCGTGCATGTGTGCGTGTATGCGTGGGTGCCTGCATAGCTGGCAGTTGTATGCAACAAGGCTGTGCCAAAACATTTGGGCCTAACCAGCACAATCACATTATCCTTCAATGCGTGTGAAAGAAAGACACTGAATAGCCTGCCTTGCTTTCTGATTCATTAAAGCTGCCTCGCTGTATACTTCCTCTTATAAATGAGAGAGAAGTGCAATTAAAATGGGCCAGTCTTCAGGCACAAGGACCATCCCATTGAATTAAACAGCAGCAAGCCTCTGAGCCACCTTTGCCTTGCTCTTCTATTAAACCTCTTTTCATTAGACTTCCATCTCTTATTTTGTTCCTAACGGCTTGAGGGGGCATCTGGAAGAGCACTGTTGATGTGTTTAGCTGTTATTAAAGAGAGAAGAACCCTCACTTCCTTGGAGATTGAATTTTTCCGAAGGGATGGAATAGAGGGCATGGAGTCAATTCCAAATGAAATTACAGACTTCTTACTGTTTCATGAACTAATTATGCACACAGCTGCTGATGTCCCAGCTAACTTTCCTGAATCAGGTTGCAATGAGAAAGTCTCAAAAGCACTGATGTTGTATTTCCAGCTCGAGCCTCTAACATTTTGTAAGATGAGCACCTTAATTAAGGTTTAGAAAAATTCTTGGTTTCATTGATTCAGTACCAATTAGTCTGACTGAAGCAAAAACTCATGGCACTCTATTTCCCACTTCCTTCTCAGACTATGCTGAGGTTTTGTAGGTTAGCGGGGACAGAAACTTTTTGTTCTTATGTTCTAATCTGCATGAGAGTCTTTTCCACCAAAGACAGCATTGAGATGGTAGAAGGGAGGGAGAAAAAAGAGATTTTGTGAAGGAGAGATGAGACATTTAAGAAAGGTGAATACTGATGTTTTTTGGGTAGGGGAGGTTTGGAGGTAGGGCTGTACTCATCTGCTGCTGGACATCAACACTAAGCCTGTGATGAACTGAAACGCCGGGTCAAACATAGTGTTGTTTGGAAAGTCCTCATTGGATCTTATCGATAAAGATACATTCATGCCACATGCTTGATGCTTTAAAAAAGTGAACATCATCATTTATCCACATAGCAGATTTAACACCTTTGGTTTTCCTCACTCACTCAGAACGGGGGATATATTATCTAAAATCACACATCTTATTAAAAGATCTAAGTGTGAGTATGGGGAGTTAAGAGATGTGTTAGATTAGAGTAAAAAAAGGTGTGTGTTTCTCAAGTCGTTGTTAGTGTGAGAGCGCAAAGCATGTTTACGCAGTCAGTTCAAATTCATTTAAAACTTAAGTTACATTAATTAATTAATTGAAAAAAAACAGTCTTCTATACATATATTAAGTGAAGGGTGACTAAAGGAACAGAAGCATAAAGAATAAAATTATCATTTAGGCTTCAAAGGAGGATAAAATTTCAATAATCATTATTACACAGTACCTACTGAAAATGTTGATGTATAAAAATCACTCTTTTGCTAAATTTATGATGTTTTTATTTATTTTTTATTTTGCTTGGTGCCAATCTGTGAAGTTGAAGCATATCTTTACAAATGTGCCACATTTCATGGTCAGCATTCACACTTGAGTATATAATGCACCAAAACTGGTCTCATATGTTTAGGTACATGTATACATGTCAGTTTGAGAGATACTTTCTGTTGATAAAATGAATATATAGAAAGTTAGAAACCAAACAAGCAGCATAAGATTTTTTTTATTTTTTATTTTTTATTCACAATTATATATATTTTATGGATTGTGACAAAAAACTGCAGGGTATTTAGCAAAAAACTTTTAACATAAAGTCAATGGTTTTGTCTAAGCAAAACATCTTTTAAAAAGTAGTGCCTAGGTTTGGGAACTATAATCATTTTCTAGCCACTTTTTCCTAGATGATCTCATGGCCTACCGTAGTGAAACTACAACCCAAATGTAGTCGGAGGGTCACTGCTCCACGCATCAAATTTGATCACATTCCCACAAGACTTTTAAACTCTGCAGCATCGGATGGAACATCAACACCAGTCATATTTGAAACACCAGGACTACAAATTACCCCAGTAGTAATGTAAAGTGTGCCAAATTTAGTGCCAATTCAGACCATCTCCAAGTCTCAAGGGCTACCTTAAACCGGGTCTGCATTAGGCTTCAGTTGTACCTGCAGACTACCTCTTTTTCCTCACTTCCTTGTGTTTGTGCACGGACCTTGACACATGGGGCAATGGATTGGCTCCATGGCCTCAGTGTGTCTCGCCAGGAACATGAATAAGTAGACGCACAGAGACGCATTCAAGGGGTGGTCCCCACATAAAAGGAGGGACTGTGAGGAACAATTTGGTAGTGATACAACCCAGCTGCAAGTACTGTACATTGTGCACGCGCTGATTCAGCAACCATATACTGTATGTACACAGCACAGAAAAGAATTAACAGGAAGCATCAAAGCCAAACAAAGGCAAGGTCCTGCTGCATTGCACATCGTGTGAGGGATGTGGGGGGACAGTAAATGGTGTTTTACGTTATTTGATATCTGTTATTTTAAAATAATGTAAAATACTAATAGGTGAGTCTGAAGTAGCAGTTTATATTACAGAGGTCTTACATCCAACTGCCAACCTCAGAGTTAACCATGATTAAAGTAACTTCCTGACATTACCAATGAATTACTGTTGGTGTATATTCACTGTGAAACATTTTTATCCATTAAACCCTGCTGCCTGCATTGACATCTACTTTGTAATAGGTGCATGTTTTGGTTGTGAAATAAACGAGACAAGAAGAAAATGTTAAGAGGGAAGAAACGAGGCGCGCGTGTGTGTGTGTGTGTGTGTGTGTGTGTGTGTGTGTGTGTGTGTGTGTGTGTGTGTGTGTGTGTGTGTCCTACCCTTGCTTCCTCGGTCTTCTTGGTAGTTATTGTTGACCTAAAAGACTTCTGTCTTGCCTGCTCACTCACAGCTAGTTTTTCTGTCTCCCGGCCTTTACTCACCTTCTCTCTGTATTAAGTATATCTGTATGTTGAATCCTCATTTAACTTAAAGTGTTAAATGTCACCCTCACACTTAAACTCCTTCTTTTACAGCGCCATAGAATTTACTGTACACAGTTATGTGATGTGGTGTGTGGGTTTGTGTGTGTGTGTGTGTGTGTGTGTGTGTGTGTGTTTCTTCTTCTATTCTATTTTCTATGCTTCTCCTGGTGTCTTTGTATCCTGCCTTGACATAAACCAAGTTTATGCTGGCTATTATTCACATGTAGGAATGTCAAATTATTGTGTATTTAACTTCACATTTGGGCACTGCTTTTACCTTTCAAACTGAAAAAAGTTACACACTGTGCTATACTTATTAGCACTTTTTGTGTGTGTGTGTGTGTGTGTGTTTGTGTGTGTGTGTGTGTGTGTGTGTGTGTGTGTGTGTGTGTGTGTGTGTGCGCGCGTGCGTGCGTGCGTGCACAATAACAGTTACAGAGGACCAAGGTCACTATGCTAATTAGAGAGATGGTACCACTGGCATTGACACTTCACACCTCCCTCCGTTCTTCTCTCCCTTTCTTCTTCCCTCCACTTTGTCCTTGGTACCGCCCGCCTTTCTTTCCCCTTTACTGTCTTTCTTTCTTTTTTACCTCCCTGTCTTCCCTTTTTTTCAGCCTATTTTGTTCTCTTTATCTGACCCCACCCCCTCCCCCTACGTCCTCATGATCTCTCCTTCCTTTTTTTTGTCCCACTCTCTCCTCCTGTGTTTGTCTGCAGCAGGTGCTGCAATGCCTCCTCCAGAGTCATTAGTCACAGGGTTGAGTGGGGACAGATAGTGAGGGATAAAGAGAGAAAGGTGGTGGTGGGGGTGTAAGGAGAGAGAGTGCAATGAAAAAGAAAGAGAGGGGACACACACACACACACATGCATAAATGCACATAATGTGAACTTTGTTGCATGACTGTCATTTATCAACCCTGATTAAACCCTTTGGTCAGTCCAGTTCCAGTTTCTCTTTCTTGCGTGTGTGTGTCTGATAAAAGCCAGATGCCGGCTGTTCTCTTGAAATGGTTTACTGATGTATCTTGTGTGTGTGTGTATGTGTGTGTGTTTGTGTGTGCGTACATGCATGCCCGCAAGTGTGTGTGTGTGCAGGCGTGCGCGCGCGCAAGTGTGTGTGTGTGTGTATGTTTTTTCTTAATCTCCCTGTATATGCTTGTGTGTTCTCTTGAAATGGTTTACCGATGTATTGTGTGTGTGTGTGTGTCTGTGTGTGTGTGTGTCTGACAGCTGAGGTGGAAGAGGACAACAGAGCCAACTGACATAAAAAAGATGAGAGACAAAAACAGATAGACAGGAAGATGTGTGCATCTCTCTCTCTTTCTAACCCTGCTTTCTGCTTGTCTATCACTCTGTTGTCTCTTTCTTGCCTGAAACTATGTGCCGTCTTACTTCACCTCCGTTGTTCCTTCCCCTCATCTCTCACCCCTGTTTGTTCAAATGTGTTTTCTCTTTTTTCTGTTTCTACTTTGCTTGTTTCATCTTGCTCCTTCTCTTTCTCTTTCTCAGCCAGTTATATGACACTATCCTTTCACAAGCCACCATATATATTTAAAGGGAAAGGCCGTGGCGCTCTCCTTTCTAAACCAAACTCGGTGGCAGAGAAGCATTATTTGAAAATGGCAATACCTAATAGTGCTGGCGTGATGTTTTTTCGGCTTTACGGTCTGTTGTAAAATTTAAAATAATGTTTTTAAAGGTCTCCAGCCCTATTAACTACTAAAACATGTACATTACTATGCACAACGGGGACAGAGAAGATGAATTGCTCAGATTTACCACTGCCTCTTATGACACTGCAAGCTTGTCTGTGGGCACTTATTAAAGGCTAACTAGAATAATAATTTTCTCTTTTTGTGCAAGGAAGTACAAACTATAATGATGCTGCAGCTTTTCAAAAGTTCATGAATCACACTTTGGACATTTGTGGAAATAGCCGGCATCGACTGGAGAAGGCCATGCTGTATAGCGTACAAATGTTGATGCAAGTTTTTCCCTTTTTTAACAAGACCACACATCATTGTCTATCGACTGTGACTGCAATTTGATTGACCCCTTTAAATCCCTCAAGATTCGGGAGGACGCATAGTGCTTATGTTTGTATTCCACTTAGGTTGAAGCTGTGGGGTGCCTGTGGCTCAGTGGTAGAGCGGTTGCCTGCCAATTGGAAGGTTGGTGGTTCAATCCCTGGCCCTGCAGTCCATGTCAAAGTGTCCTTGGGCAAGACACTGAACCACGAGTTGCCCCTGATGCTGCGCACCGGAGTGTGAATGTGTGTGAGTGTGTATCTGTGTACCTTGTACGGCAGCCTTGGCAACAGTGTATGAATGTGTGTGAATGGTGAATGTTTCCTTTACTATGTAAAAGCGCTTTGAGTAGTCGTTAAGACTAGAAAAGCGCTATATAAATACAGCACATTTACATTTACATTTGTAGCTGGCAAGCTACAGTACCTTCTACTCACACAGGAAGTGGTAGTTAGCCTAGCCTGCTAACAAAAGCCCTAGATCCAACAAAGTTTTTGTTTGTTTATGTAATTTGTGCCATTTTTAAGCTCCTGCACACTTAGTGTTGTTTTCATCCCATAGTGTACTAAGGAAAAATAGCTAGCATTAGCTTTTTTTCTTTTCATGGGTCCGGATTGTGATAATGGCAAACCTCAACACATTGTACATTACCTCAAGATTTGTACAAACATGGGACTAATCAAAACAAACACGGCCGATACATTCTGATTTCTTAGCAAAAAAGTAAGCACAAAAGTAATAATATATACTGTAGTAAGACCGCTGTATGTATCAATTGTAGTGGCAGTCAAAAGTATATTGTAAGAATTGGAGATGACAGGCTTTCTTTCTTTAAAAATGTCACAATAAAATATATTCAATTTCTAGTTAATGCTATACAATGGGATCAGATGTGTGTGTTAACCACCTGCCCTGCCAGTGACAGCAGGAGCCAATAGCAATGTTTATTTGCAACATGGTTTTACTATAGTTAAGCATGCACACGTATTTTAAAATTCTAGATTAGACATTTAATTGATTAAAATCTTCTTCCCCGTGTGCTTCATCCTGGTTTGAGTCATGTCTGGCTCAAGGCAGAGTTGACATTATAAAATACAAATAATGAATCACATTCAGTTTGGAGTGGAGGACAGCGGAGTGGCAAAGGACGTGTGTGTGTGTGTGTGTGTGTGTGTGTGTGTGTGTGTGTGTGTGTGTGTGTGTGTGTGTGTGTGTGTGTGTGTGTTCACAGCAACTCCAAAGTAAAAGCTCAGTGTATGTGTGCATGCTGCGTGAACCTGTTTTCTTTTTTTTTGTAAGGCCGGACCAACTCTGGTCCAACAAAAGCAGTAGGAGGACAATGAGGAGAAGGTGGAATGAAAGGTAGAGAGAAGGGAGGAGTGGGAGGGAGCCTGGTGAGAGAAACCCAATCGAATTAAATGAAATCTGGCCTGAATGTGCAGAACCATCAGCTGCTCTCCAATCTCATTAACCCTGCATTACCAGCCGTGGGTTGTGTGCATGTCTGTGTGTGCATGTGGCTTTTTATGTTAGTGTGCGTGGAGGAGAGAGAGATGGAAGAGTTAAGTGGATGAGAGAGAAAAGAAAAGGAAGAGATGGACGGGATGGAAGAAGAGAGAGTTTGAACGGCAGGGAGATGGAGAGGAAAATGAAGATGAACAAGGGTGTTTGGGTGATTAATGTGCCTCTGTGGCGTTGCTAATGAAAAAAAAAACCTTTCTCATAATAACAGTAATCACGATAATTTCTCGTGACACTTAACAGTTTCTTTATTTTGCTGCATCAACTAACATCAAAAAGGGATTGCATATGGATAAAAAAAAAAAAATCAGGAATGCAACTCTGCAGATCTTAGTAATTAGCCTAACATACTTAATAGGGTGTGACAAAACAGTGCAAACACAGAGTACAAACTCAAGAACATTTATTCTTTGAGTATAATTAACAGTTGTTGGCTTTTTAATAACATACACATTTCATAACTAAATGAGATGGAAACAATCCGTCTGATTCAATTTCTGCTACTGAAAATGATCACTGTGCACTGCAGCATACCACAACACCCCATCGTTTTAGTAAAGACAACAGGAAACGCTGGCATGTCACAGGACAACTATTTTTAGACTGCTTTCAGATAGTACTTGTGTTACCGCTAATGACCGTCATTCATCTTAATAGCCTGCTTAGACTCTTCAACATAACATTTGTATTTTCAAAGTAAATGTACTTTTATTTTAAGCCACCCTACATAAATTCAGATATGCAATGTGAAACTTGTATCTGTTTTCATTACACTATAGTCTACAGTCTGCTTTTCTCTTGGGTATAAGTTTGTTGTTTTAACAAACTTGTTGTGTTTATCCAGCCTGCAGTGGCATACTGTAGCTTGACTGATATTCAGCCAAAAGCCATCCATCCAAAGGTCCCTGACTCATAAATACTTTATGCAGCGTATTCATTAAAAATTATAATTTTATTACTTGAAGCAGTGCCTTTTCTGAGATGTAGTTTGCCAGACCAGTCAGAAAAAAAGAGGTTGACAGACAAACTAGGGGCAGTCACGCTTAGCGGTTTAATTGGCCGAGGCCGAGGGCCTGTACTCTTCTATGTTACCGGGGGGACGTTTAACTTAGCACATCTTCAACAATGTTTAGATTTTCAAACTTTTCTTGGTCTTAATAATTCAAACAATACTAAAACATGTTATTTTCGTAGCTGTAGAGAACATAGTCCTAAATGAGGTGATGTAACGAACATCAGAACTTTTTTCTGTCAATGCGTTTTCTTCAAAGCTACCTAGCAGATCAGCGACCTCAGGCTAGATATTGGGAATACACCTTAATGCTTTTTGCCAACCACTATAAAACGGAAGAAAAGGAGAAGCGACCTCAGTGCATAGACAGACAGCACAGATGGCTGAGAGTGATAAGTGGATGGCTAGGTAGGGAAAAAAATAGGGTTGGAGGTTAATATTGTAAGATGTAAATCAATTCCAGTTTAATGTACCCATTAAAAAAATGTTCCATTCATATTACTTTGTATTGCTACTCTCTCCTTTAGTGGTAACATCATCATCATTTGCATACAGATTTAGATACAGATACACAGGAGAGTGCAATAACAGAACAATTTATTGTCATTAGCTGTAGTTTTGCACACTGCAGTATCTAGAATGACTGGGATTAGCATTTTCAGAACAGACCCCTCTGTTATATTTTATTGACAGTTTGTCAGATCACAATTAGATTTTTTTGTTTATTCACACACACACACACACACACACACACACACACACACACACACACACATGCATTTTCATAGAGATCACTCTGCAATCAGTGTCCCACTGAGACACCTTCTTTGTGGTGATTAAGTTGAAGTTTTTCTTGAGTTCTTCATCTTTTTAATTCAATCAAATGTTTACATTGGCTGGGAATGTTCCAATATAAATCATCCTGTGTGCCAAAGCATGTTTCTGAGAAAGACCCTACCTACAACTTGCTGTTTAGGAAAAGGCCGTGCAAATACCAATTCATGGGTCAGGTATTGGGAATAAGTTGATCACAAAGATAAGCAAAACAGACATTTTGTATGTATATGAAAAAGTCTCTGGTTCTTAATTTTAAAGGTCCCATGGCATGAAAATGTCACTTTGAGGTTTTTTGACATTAATATGTGTTTCCCCAGCCTGCCTATGGTCCCCCAGTGGCTAGAAATGGCGATAGGTGTAAATCGAGCCCTGGGTATCCTGCTCTGTCTTTGAGAAAGTGAAAGCTCAGATGGGCCGATCTGGATTCTTCATTAGGGGAAAAATTACCTCCCCTTTCCCTGCTTTGCCCGCCCAGAGAATTTGAGAGAGAGACATCATGGCTGTCAAACACGCAAAGTGGCAGTTGGTCAAGGCCACATCCCCACTCTCCACCTTGCCGCCCCCCCTCCTCCTGAAAAGCTACAGACTCAGAAGTGGCATGTCCTAAGGAAAGCTCATTGTGGGACTGGCTCTACAGGCTTTAATTCGGCACCAAGGCTGAATTTTGGAAAAGAGACTTCAGATATGGTATTAGGGGATCAGTTAAGTCTATATAACAGCATCCAAAAAGCACCATGTCATAGGACATTTAAGTCACAGGTTTTTATCTCATAATGTGGGGATGTCTCTGTGGACAGCAGCAATTCCAACTCTATGCATTCGGTAGATCCCTGCATCATGCCTGGCAGCAAAAACAGAGCAATAAGAAAACTGGGTGATGTTAAAGTGGTGATGCCAGCACTCTGAAAGAAAATATCCCAAAAGCTCCCAATTTGGATTTGTATTCATGAAAAGCCTTAAAACGTAATAATTTTAGACGTTAAGAGATTTTTGCTCAAAAATAGTTTGTAAATGTGGTCCCAACTCATAGAATAAATACTGAAGAAGAAAACCAGCATCTGGACCATGATGTCATGGCATGAGGTTATGCACGAATAAAACATTGGTACGTACCGCACAGTTGAAACAGTTCATTAAACACAACAATATTGTAGTTTATACAGGGACACAGTCATGTTTTCTCAACTTTATAAATGAATTGAATCAAATACAGGTCAATGAGGTTGCCATATGAAAATCTCCTCAGGCCAAATGAATCTGCTAATAGCAACGCTACATAGTGTGTGAAATTAATTTAAACTAAAAGTATTACATCTTCATTGCTTCATATTCTAATAATGGAAAGCAATAGGCAAGTAACATTGATTAAAATTAAATTGATTTTAATGAGCTTAGGTGGGGCATCATTTTGTTGAAGTAAAGTCATTTTCAACTGGCCTCATTTAGGATTGAACCCCTTCAGATTCAGCATCACCCCAGCATTACCCTAGAGAGGATGGCAAACAAAGAGGAATGAGGGAAATATTGCCATGAACAGAGGAGGAATAGAGTAGGCAGCTGGAGAGTGGGGGTGGTGCTTGGTGTTTGATGGAGCTGCGCTGAGAACAGCTTTGTAAGGACGGAGATAACTGGAAAACACTATAAAACGCCTCTCCTCACATTCTTTCCCTCTGTGGAATTAGCCTTTGAGTGGGCTGCTGGAGCGAGGGAAGGTGCATACAGAGATTGATGGAGGGAGGGTGTGGGAAGCCCGAACTGTAGCGAGGGCGGATGGAGAGTGATGGAGTGAATATGGAGTGGGCAGCTTGAACTCTGAGAGGGAGGAATGCGGGCTAATCAGAGAGAAGGAGGAAGTACAAGAAGGGAATAAAAGGGTAGAAGAGAAGGAGGGTCAGAGGAAGAAAAGGGTGTATTGCACACACACACACTGTGGAATACATATAATGAAGTACAAATTTTAACACACACACACACACACACACACACACACACACACAGACAAAATGACATCGCCGGTCCTCACATCTCTCATTGTTATTGGTGGCCAGGCATGTTTGTTGTTTATCATTGGGCAGACAGCAGTGTCGGCTAGATTCACAATCCGATGGCATAATTCAGCCATCGCTCAAACTTTGTGGACAGCAGTAGCCAAACTGCTCCTCCAGACAGAGAGAGAGAGAGCTTTCAGAGTGGAATATCACAAATCAAATGCTGTAACCTTTTAGTACGTCTGAGCTTGCACATACCCACTGAAACCCAATGAGGCTTTTTCTCTTGCTGTGCCTATCGGCCTGTCTACTCTTCCTCTTCACTTGTCTTCTCTTTTCTTCTTTATTTTCTTCTGTCTTTCATTTTCTTTCAATCATCCCCATTCCCCTTCTTGCTCTTGAAAAGTTTGTTCACTGAGTTCCTTTGGGTCATTTGTCTTTGTCTATCTAAACAGAGATGCACTAAGAATCATGATGAGTGAGACACCTGCAATGCCCGCTGGTCCTTTTAACATTTACTCACATGAAAGCTATGCGTGCATGTTTACATCTCAGCAGCAAATTTGTTTTGTTGCTTAAAATTCAAGATAAAGCCAGCACTTTATAATTCAGCAGTAACAAATCTGTAGGGAAAATCTTGGCAACAACATGCAAAAAAAGCTTGGTTCAAATGTGCCTTTAGCTCTATCTTCTGTTACACTGTTCTGCAAGATAGATGCCTTATACAATGTGCAATTTTACAAACAACCAGAGTTAAGCAGGTTAAAATAGGTTACAGTAACTCCACCAAAATTCTAAAAAAAAGAAAAGACTATTCTAATGTTGTTTCACGTGTTTGTAGCAGCAAAGGAAATGCCATCACTTGCACATGTATGTGGGGGGCGTTTCATAACAATTGTGACAATATATCAGATTATACCTTAAAACCAAGACTATCTGCATGGCTTGCTATCACTAGGGCTATAAGTGCAAAGAGATCTGTTATAAATTGAGTGAACTGATCCTTTAAATTTACACGGCTAGATTGGAGTTGTGATTGCACCAGCTCACTCTGAAGAAAGATATAGCAGTAGTAAACCATAAATTCTTTAGGCTATAATTCACTATTAAAATGACAACATTTCTGTTTGATCATTTTTGGATCCGTTAAACTTCCTTTTTTTCACAAAGAATTGTAGAATCGTCATCTACTCATACTAATAAATCAAATGAATTCAGGCATTGCACTGCAGAATATCTTACTTGATCAGAACAAAAGTGATTGCACTGAGCCCCCTACAGTAAATTTACAATGTCAGTCTCTAATCCTTCAGTACTTACTTTACAGGCTCAGCTGTTTTGATTGCAGATGTAAAAGAAACAGTTATTTTTTAGCAGCTTTGCATTCCAAAGAATTTGAGCATGATAAAACTAAGTAATGATTCATAATTAGACAGTTAATTCTCTTTCTTAATCCTTCACAAAGAAGTCTAACTTTGAAAGATTGAACTGTCATCTGTTGGCTAACTTGCACAGATCTGCAGTTTCAAGGAAAAAGTCATTGATGTCAATTTATTTGACTGTGGATATAAAAGGCAACATATAATCAGTAAAGTGTCAGGTTAAGTTAATGTAGCAACAGTCACTCTAAAAGTCAAAATCATGAACTCTTCATTTCTTGATAATGATGAAAAACAAAAGAATTGTACTTCTGCTTTTACCTTCTTGGTGCAGCTAAAAATTCAAATGATTCATAAGGCAAGAGCTTAGAAGATCCTATTGACTGCCACTGGCTGTCCTTTTTCAGGAACATTTACATTCTGGCTAGGGAAGTCAAATTGGACATTAGCAGCCAGGGACAGACTGGGAACAAAATTCGGCCATGGCGTTTTGTCCCAGAGCGGCCCATCCTACACCTGAACACTTAGCGAAACTAATGCAATCATAACATGCCTAGTTCATTCATTGTTGTAGTCTCATCATCGACAGTTTGTCCACCATTCATTCTTGCTCAGTTTTATGTAGGGGGACAGTGTTTTAAGGGGAGTTCTCCTTACCGCAGGTTCTGCCCTCATTCCTGCATCTCTGTCCCTCTCCTTCATGAGTCTCCTCCTCACTGTGCATGCCACTACCACCGACACCACCACCACTATCATCAACCTCGGGTCCTGCTACTGCCCACAACTTGTCTGTCAATTTGACACATTGGGCAGCGTCTGCTTGAAGGGCCTGTTTCTTTTTCTCATGCAGTTTCTCTGCACCTCCTCAGCATTTCTTCTCTACGATCTCTATCACTGTAACAGCATTGCAGGCAGAAATCTTTATCATTTGTGCCTGCAATGCTGTTTGAAGATATGATTGTGCCAGTCCAGTGTCAATTAAGAAAACAACAAATGGGCCGCTGAGCTACTTGTTTCATGGGCAGCGCCTGTCAGAAAAAAAAAAAAACTAGTCTTTGAGATAGTTTTGACTAAAGTGTTTTGGGCCAGCTCAGTGTCAAATGAAAAAACAATGGGCAAGTAGATGTAGGCCTACCACTTTAATGGGCTGGTTTATGGGCCGGACAAAAAAAAAAGAAAAAGAAAAAGAAATGTCGGCTCAAAAAAGCACGTTGGCCTACCGGGAAAGTATCCGGTATGCCAGATGGCCAGTCCGCCCTTGTTAGCAGCCATGGATAAAATTCCTGGTTGCTCCTATTAATGGAAAAGATAGAGATGCTCTTATGCAAGATATTACAGTAAATTATATGTCATTGCTGCTTCTATTCTGTGTGTGTGTGTGTGTGTGTGTGTGTGTGTGTGTGTGTGTGTGTGTGTGTGTGTGTACAAGTGTGTGTACAAGTGTGTGTGTTAGTAATAAGGTCAATATTAGGAAATGGTTGGCTGGTTAGTGCTTGGTTTCTGGTTATCATATCTTATGTTAGTAAAATGTGGGGTTATGGGACTGCTGGGAGAGGAAATAGAACACTGGCCGGTTTGTGGTGGGTGCTCATTTGATGGAGCTTTAATCAGGTTGTGTCTCAGGAGGACACTAAAGCTGCTCAATTTGGGCTGGAAGGGTTTAAGAACCCTTGTTAGATCCTAATGGCTTTGTAAAAGGGGAGGGCGTAGTTGTACAGGTAAAATGAATAGATGAATGTGAGCGTGCTGTCATGAGGTGTCCTTGGTGGAGGATATGATGATAATTAGGCTGCTGTTTTCTCAATGGTGTTCCAGCAATGAGCCTACTTAACCTTTTGTGTGTGTATGCGGGTGTGTGGGTGTGGGTGTGTGTGTGCACTCACCAGAGAGGAAATAGTTTGCTGTCTGTACATGGGCCTGTGTCTCTGCATGTGTGTGTGGCTGCCCTTTAGTATTTGCTGACTCAGGCTGGTTTTCCCTTTCTAAAAGTAAATAACCTTGGTCCGCCAAGCTGTCAGCTGGCCCCACTCTGCCCTCGTCCCATCATCTAAAGATGGTGAGAAAATCTCTGCTCTCACATCTGAACACCACAGCAACAAGCACCACAAGTACATCATCAGAGAGCTTAGTCTCCGTACTGCAAAGAACTTGTATCTACAAAAAGCCACCTTCTTATGAAAAACTGATACAGTTTACATGCTTTTATTTTCTGCCAGCATATTAAATTAATTCCCCCACATGTCGTCTGTTGCACAAAGACTGTTCCTCAACCAGATGGCTCCGGTTCAAACTCACACACTTACGTTTGAGAAACAAGATCATTTGCTATCTGAGAGTGTGATGCAGCGGCGACATTGTGTTGTTTTCCTTAACGCGTAATGGCGGCCAATTGGAAAAACAACATCTCAATGACAGAATCCCAACGTTTTGTTTAGAAATTCCGGCCAGTGGTTTCTGGACAGCCAAAGCAAACCAAGCTGATCCAAACCAAAGCAAAATTTAAGAAGGGAATAAAGTTGGCAATGTAGTTGATGTAAATAAAGTCAGTCATATAACTGTTTTTGTGTTTGGCTATTCTTTGTATTGTTGAAGTACTATGGTTGTATATTTTGGAGCGATTGTGTAACTTGCTGTGTAACCTCTCATATCCTTAGCTCCTACAGTATATTATCTCTCTGTCTCTATACTTATCAATATGTCGTTCCTATTATTATTGTTATTAAATTCTTCTCACCAGTAGTTGTTTTTCTCTCACTTCCTCATGTTTTCACTCTCTCTCTCTCTCTCTCTCGCTGTATCTCTCTCTCTCACTCTTTCTCTTTCCGTCTCCCTCTAACTGTCTCCCAAGCCATCCCCCTGGAGGTTAATCCCTTCGGTTTCAAGTAGAGATAACCATGGCAACAGGGCACGGCTTTTGAGCTTCAGGTCGGTGGGACAAAAGCATTGATCAGGATGAAATATTGTTGTGTAAGCGCTAAACAAACAACATGCACACACTTTTGGGTGGAGGCTGAGAATCCACCAACCCTGACATGGCTGCTCAGTCACTTACATAACACTGTGTGAAAATCAACCAAGTGTACATGTAGCTGCTGTTGTTAAATCAATACATTGTTAAGTCTAACAAATCCCTGGAACAGGATGTGTTCAGAATGATGAAGACAGAAACAGGAAGAACATGAACAATGGTATTAAAGGTAAACAAAACTTGAATAGCCATTTGGGATGATTGAATAACAAACGAGAGATGGATATTTGAGCCTCAAAGTTTTCTGGTTTGAAGCCCCAGAGTCGCTAGGTTCAGGAAAAAATAACGTATTGCCTTTTTATTTTTTTATTTATCGCAATCAGGTCATACTTGCCATCTTACAAGACATAAATTGATTCACACATACTCGCCAACATACACATGCTTGACCTTGTTGGCAGGATTGCAGCATGACAGATGTAGTGAGAACAGCATAGTTGATGAAAAAGGTCTTTTATTGAAGTGTAAACCAGTATTCCTCTCCTCCAGGACTTTATAGCAGAGGCCAGCAGAAGGTGTGGGTGGACACGGACAGCTTAACTCCTCATAATATAGCAAGTCACCCAGCTTGTGTAACTTGTATAAGTGCTGTAAGTGTTATATGCCCTTGGATGATATGACAGCCTCACTTTTACTGCAGTGCAATTAAGTCAAAAATAAGGTTGTAGCCTTTGCCTTAAAGCCCCTCATTTACACCCTAGCATTACTTTTGTTTGCTTGCTCTCAAGAGGAATTGTTTCCCACAAATGTGCAAAGGCAGGAAACAACAGATTTATGCAATCATCACCAAGATCAGGATGGAACTTGATTATTTTTTGTGTGTAATTGTAACGCATTTCCCCATACTCATCTCCACATGCAAGAATGTAACATTACACAACAGTAGCACCAACTTTGGTCACAATCAAATGTGCCTCTTTCCTCCCTCTGAGCCAATGGGATTCTCGTGTCTGAGCCAGTGCTTTCATTGTAATCACTGCAGTGCTGAGAGCAAAATCCTACTCCCTGCACTTTTCGGAAACTTTTTTAATTTTGCAGTTTCACTTTAATTTGTTTTCTCTCTGGCTGTGGCTCTTAACTTCATTTCCCAATCATTTGTCTGAGGACAAAGCCACATGCCATTAGCAGGGGAAAAAAGTCGGAAAAAAAAGAAACCCTGGATTTAATAAGTTTGTCTAAAAACTTTCTTTATTAATTTTCTCTTTCCTTATCCGAGAAAGTGCTTCCTCAATGGTAATCCAGCAATCCAGCAGGTCTTCTGGTTTATTGCATTTTTCTAATAAAATGCTCTGATACAGACAGGCAATCAAGGAGCAATTCAGTGAAAGGAGAAGAGAGAGAGAGAGAGAGGAAATAGATAAGGTAGTATGTGAGTCATTTTAGTAGCACAGCTAAACTTGCTTTTAATCTGTTCGGGTAGGTAGTGCAGTGGCATGGTGTAGGCTGCAGACCGTGCAGCTAGGATTACTGTGGAGAAAGGTCTGGCAAAGCAAGTCTACAGGGTTTGAGTGTCATCTTGACCAGCCGACTACCTCTCATATCCCCCCCCAAACATGGTGTCTTAAGCAAGAAGTCATACACATAAGACTGATGTCTGTTGATGAAGAAAACCGCTTTCCTAATATTTGAAATCCATGATTGTAGCTTCTTCAGAAAAATAGGATGTTGACATGTCTGACTCAAGTAAAAACGTTTGATTCCATTGCCCGTTTCAATCGATTGCCTTAAAGAATTGTTGACTTCATAATTAATAAGGATTCATAAATAATACTTCCTTGCTTGGAGAGGTTTTCTGTTGCCACTATAGATGTTTTCTACTAGCTCTAACCACTGCCACGTGGTGTTCCCCAGGGATCAATTTAGGATCATTTTATTGTCTATATTTTTGCTGTCACTGGGCCTCATAAAATAATTCATTTCATATTTCTATGCTACTGATAAACCACTTTATATTGCAATGTAACACACAATATGGTTGCTTATCCTCTAGGAAGTGTAATATTTTACTTTAACCCTGTGAATAAACCTTCGGCTAGAGGGATGCAATGGTGTTTTCATTCAACATTACCCGAAACATTGTTTTATAACAATATTTCTTGCAAAAGTAGTCCATGCGTTAACCACCTTGTTGGTTCTTTCATAACCGCGGTGCGCAACACTTTACTAATTCCAAGAGACATTAGGCATTATACAGATTCTTTGGTCTCTTCACTAAGCCTCATTCTTCTTACATTCTTTCAAACAGTATTAAGGCCTTCTTCTAGTTTTCTCAGGTCACCATTGAACTACCTCTACAACCGTTTTCACCTTTATACTGTACTTATATTATTTAATTTATAATTTAGCGTGTTCATTTGTTAATAAATGTATGCTGCAGTTACATTTGAAAAAAATCTATCCTTCTCTTATGTTTAATATTCCCTTCTCTTCCTAACTTCTTCTCATCTATTTCATTTCTATTTACCCATGCTCCTTCCTTCCTCCTGCCATGATTATCTCCACTGCCCAGTGTGACACCTCTGTTTATAGCTGTGTTTTTCGTTTTGTATTTGTGTGTGGATGTGTAGCTGCCATCCTTAATGAGTGTATATACACACAAGCACACACACACACAGTAATGGCTGAGAGGGAATAGTTGGCATGTCTGTGCACCCTTACACACCATGACAGCCACTCGTAGGAGTGTTTTCTGTGTTTCAGTTTCAGACTCCCCTACTTGGTTCTAGATTTAAGGCCTCCAATGAGTCACATTCATCAGACATTCAAGAGATTCGTTTTAAAATCTCACTATTTTCATGAACATTCAAGTCTTGTCAATGTTTTTGTTGTTCTTTGTATGGCAGAAATTGAATCTGTGGGATGGGATGCAATATTAACTGGAGAGACAGGACGTCTGTTTTGTTGAATGTTTTATATTCTGGACAGCAAGTAAATCAGACCCATTTGGAAGTTATTGATCCCATTATACTGAACGTTGTGACAGTTTTAGAGCACTCAACTTGCTGCTCAATCCTAGCTTTGTTTGCCACTAAAACGGCTAACAGTACACATCTAGATATAAATAATCTAAAAATTCTGCTCAAGGCTATTTCACTTCTGCTTTGGCTGAGTGATTGTTTTAAAATCCATCCACCTCACCTTCTTAAGGAGGTTAGACTTTTGTCAAATAGGTGAGAATGTAGTTAGAAGTAAACAGTGTGGTGAAAATGATGGAAGAATTTGTCAAAAATAAACATAACTATTTCACTAATTAAAATAATTAATAGGTTTTGCGTAAATTTAGAAACATGCTTTTCTCTACCAGGTTTTTCACCATTACAATTTCTGACTGAGATAGAATGGAATGTTGCCTGAGCTTTCTTTGCCATTAAAAAATTGCATGCATCCATGTAAACACATACTTTATGTTCTTTGAGTGGCAGGTGCATGAAAATAAGAAACTTGACTATGGATGGTGCTTCACTGTGTGTGTGTGTGTGTGTGTGTGTGTGTGTGTCTGTCTCCCAGATCATCTGTCTACATTCCAGGTAATTAGACTGGCCAACAGCTGAGTCCCATTAGTCTTGATTACAGCATTCAGTACTACAGAAAAGGAAGAGAGCTAGAGCTGTGTGCGCGTGCGTGCGTGCATGTGGTACACATTGAGTATGTTTTTATGGCATTAGGGCTGGTATGTGTAGGCATGTGTGTAATCCTTGTACATGAGTTTTATGTGGTATAGCAGGGCCTTGGGTCTTAACAGTCTAATCTAAGGAACTTTGTTTTTGACTATGTTCATAAGCATGTGTTTTACATTTCATAGCATAGCTCTTCAAAAATGTATTTTTCTCAATAGGCTTCCCACGGTGGGTGCTCAGACACTTTACTAGTTGACCAAAATTGTAACGTTAATCCCAAAATGGGTCACAGGCCTGTTTCTGCTGGATCCCCACAAGATAAGAAACGTATATTTTTTCAATGAGTCTAAATGTCACATTTGGGTTTTTGCCTGAAACAAGTCCAAACCAGAGCCATGAAGAAGTACCAACAACAACCACATAAACCCCCGAAAATTACACCACTTCTACTCAACTGTTAGGAATCAAGCCCACACCAGAAGTTGTGTTTGTGTGGTCGATTTGAAGAATAAACAACTGCATCAAAAACAAAAGAACACATTACAGATGTAAAATTATAGTCGTGCTAGGATGTTGTTTAGTTTATCTAAGCATCTATCCATCTCATATCCCTGCCTTAAAAAAATTCATGAGGCAATTTGATCTGCATTCAGCCCAGGAAATGTTTATTTAATCCGCCTGGATATCTGTCTATATGTGCTCCTCCAGCTTTTTCTCCCTCCCTCTAGTTTTCTCTGTGTCTCCCTCTCTGTTCTATCTCCGTGTGACCCTCCCTGATGGTTTCAATGTCTCAGGTTTGGGTGATTGATTCTAGCTCTGAACGGCTGGCAGACAAGCAGCCTGCACACTGGTGTGCAGCAGGGACTGCACTCTGCTCTAAATGTGTGATGAATTACTGGCCTTTTAATACACACAGTAGAGACAGTATCCGTGAAAAAAGGACAGCAGAGTACAATGCAAAAACATTGAGGGCTGGAGAGAAGGATTAACAAAGATTCAAATGAGGGATGAATTGAGTAGTGTGTGTGTGTGTGTGTGTGTACAGTCCCCATTATCTAGGAAGGCCTCTCTTATTGCTTTAAATGAGTCATGCAGAGTGTAAAGACACGGGCACCGTTCATAGCCAAAGGGATAGAAAAACGTTCTGCCCGTCATGAAATTGAATTAAACATTGAAACATAGTCAGTCTCTCACTTAGTCAAGTGTGATGCCATTTCTTTCGATAGTCAGTGTGCCACTTCACAGCCACCAGAGAGCCAGAGTGGAGACAGCTTGTGTGCTTCTGAATATGCCACCACTTGAAAAGCATCTAACCCCAGTTTTGATGATGCTTCAGCTTTGGCTCAGCCCTTTAAACGTCAGCTAAGGTAAATGACCTTTGTAGCCAATTAGCAGGAGCAAAACCCAGGCGGGTGATGAATTTACAAGGTTCATTGATCAATGTGTAGTGTTTTTTTTCTGCTTGAACATTTTATATTTCTTGGAAGTTGGGATGTAACATCAATTATGTCCTTTTTTGTTACTATACATATTTTAAGTGCCCATATTATGCTAATGTTCAGGTTCATAATTGTATTTTGAGGTTGTACCAGAATAAGTTTACATGGTTTCATTTTCAAAAAACACCATATTTTTGTCATACTGCACATGGCTGCAGATCCTGCTTTCACCCTGTGTACTCAGGTCTCTGTTTTAGCTACAGAGCTAGCTACTAAAGATAGTATAGAAGTTTTAGCTACTTCTATACTGTCTTTGTTGGGAGCCGCACATGCACAGTAGCTAGGTAAGATCACATCAGCTAGATAACTTACTCCAACTTTGGTCAGTACAAGGCAGAATAAGCTCGGAGACTTCTTCTTAACAATAAACATGTAAGAAGTTCTTTTGTATATTATGGTGAACAAGTGTGCGTTATAGCAGCGTTTTGCCAGTATCCTAGCTCTAGCATTTGCTGTGGTTAGCCGCCTCATCTCGGCTAGTGACGTAGAAAGCTGTGCAGATTTTGAACAGCTCACCCAGAGAGGACATTGAGAAACCTGTATCTCACTCAAAACAGCATAGATAGTTTTTTTTCAAGTTTGTATTTGTGTAGAAGCACCAGAGAAATAAAATAACACCCTCAATCCCGGAAAAAGTGATTGTTTTCATAATATGGGCACTTTAAGCCAAATCTCTGGAGATATTCAATACACAAACACAGAAGAAATAACCAGCTCTGACGCTTCTTGTAATGAATAGAGCATACATCCTCAAGTGCTGGGACCTCTTCACTTGCAAAAACACTTACCTTGCAGTGCCTTTAGGTGGCTGAAACATGCAGCAATGCTTCAGAAATTTTAATGTTTACATATTTCCGTATTTAATTGGGCATGTAGGTAGATAAATCCAATAACAAAAGTATTAGGCATACAGCAGAGAGGCAATAGACTGAACATACAAGTTAAAGGAGAATTCCGGTTGATTTCAACATGTAGCTCTGTTTTTTTTAAAATTTGTAATGCTGTCAGTAGCGAGACAAGTGAAAACCATCGGTGCTGTCTACACCGAGTTATCCTCCTGCTAGATTTTGCACCCAACAGGCTTAAACAGGGCAAGTTTTAAACCTATTTTTAGCCTCTAAACAAGCTCAAAATGCAATTACCAGTGTGTAGCCATGTGCAGTGATTCCTTCCAAGTGAACACAGCAAATTTGACTGCAGTAGAGGAGGATAACTCGGTGTAGACTGCGCCGATTGTTTTTTATTTGTCTTGCTACTGACAGTACTGCACATTTAAAAAAAACAGAGCTACATGTTGAAATTGACAGGAATTCTTGTTTTACATTAACAAAAGAATGATTTGACATATGGGTGTTGTGTACAATTGAAAGGACATATACATCATATGCACATAGGCTGTTCCCTACTACACCACAGCAAATACATGCACATTAGAAGCAGCAGCAGCAGCAGCTGAACATCATGCGTGGAAGTAATACAGTATGAACTGACCAGAGACTAAATGATGATGTAATCTGTATCCAGTGTTGATTTCACTGAGCCTCCAGTCATCATGAAGATGGTGAAAAGTGTATGTCTCCATGTCTAATGAAACCCTGGGGATTGTCAGGGTTTAGGGTTCATAAAGTATTTATGCTATGTTCATTAAGAATTGATTAAGCCGTTAGAGAGCGTTTAGACACCCAGACAATCATTATGAAAGATTAGATCTTGGCTAGAGGAAGAGGAAGATGGAGGAAGGCAGAAATGCAAAGAGAGAAAGAGGTTGCGGTGAGAGATGATTTGAAATGAAGGAAACCAAAGATGATGTGAAGAGGGAAATGTATGATATGGCACAGGGAAAAGAACAAGGAGGCAAGAGGACAAGGAAAAGGAAGAAGGAAAATTCTGCTCTTTAAATATTCATGAAGCATTCAGATACCATTTTAAACAGCAAGGCTATTATAGGAGATTAGTATTAATCTGAAGGAGAAAAGGGGCAAATAGCAAGTATGGAAAAGAGGAAAGGAAACAAGGAGCACGGGGAGCATGAGAAAGGAGGAAGCTAAGGACAGACAGGAGGTGGGCTGAAGCAGGGCAAATGAGAAGGAAGAATAGATGGATTAAAAGAGGAAATGAGCAGGATTATGCATAAAACAGGCTTGAAAGGTAGAGGAAGGAGTCAACACATAATGAATAGAAAGTCCCATTTCCCTAATCATATACTGCTTTTTTCATAAGTGCTCTGCAAGTTGTTTTCAAGGCATTTCTCTGCCTATGTCTTAACTTAATTTTTTCCTTATCTTTTCTTACATTCTTTCTTAATACCTGCTAAATTCCGGTTCCATGCTGTGGGAGAATGTGGTATGGCATGTCTGATGTGAAGTGTTGCTATTTGAGATGCAAGTGGGATTTTAAAGAAATGTGACATTCAAGTACCGTCTCACCTCATATCCATCCATCTAGCATACATAGCTAGCAGGTGTTTTTCACAGGTATTTAACCAATGCTTTGCCCTCTCTTTACCCTCTAGCTCTTCAGCAGGTGTTGTTGCATCGCAGGGTAACCAGGAAGTAGCATGATAAGAGGTGCAGACCTGCTATAATGATGCTGCAATGAGGTTTAATGGAGCTGAAAACACAGGCTGACTGGCTGGCAGACAGACTATATAGTCAGGGAGAGGCGCAGTTGGTGTGAAGCTGTTTCCAGCTCATGACAGATGTTACAAAGGGGGGGGCAACAAGACAGAGGGAGAGAGGGGACAGAGAGAGGTGAGTCATTTGCAACATGCAGAGTTAGGGATCACTGAGAAGTAACTTTGTGCAAATGGCAACTTTGAGCAAAGTCAAGCAGAGTTCATTCACATGTGAGTGCTCCAAAGCACTTTATTTCATCCCAGAAGTACTTGTGCAAATAAATGATTTCACAGCCAACTGTGTCTAGAGATGGTGGAGTGAAGGGTAATGTGATTTCAATAACCCACCCCTTTTGATTTTTTACTCATCTCACTCTTGATTTTCCTGGACTGAGACAATATAAATGATACAATGAAAAACTACGGATATCCATGCGGGCACAGACATGCATAAAATCAGCAACTGTAGGACGAGTAGAGGAGAGGTTAAGGTATTCCGATTGTTTGCTTGGAATCTGCATTCATTCCCCTTGTTGACTGCAAACTGTACGGAAAATGTGTGCAGAAACAAAACAGCTGACCCGCTTTTTGATAAAAATTGTGAAAACCACTGTGCGATTTTGTTAAAGACATATTGTCTTTGGAGGAAATTAGCTTGCAACCACATTGACCACATGGATAGGAAATATGTTTTACCATTTAATCTTTTTTTGTGGCTTGCAAACAGGGAAAAGGATTTTGTCAGTGTTGCCTCCACAGACGGCAAGGGGGAATTCTGAAAAGTGAAAGTCCTTTTGTGTCGAGATGAGCAAGATATTGTTGAGTATGACAAAGTCCACAGCCGTTGTAAGATTTTGAAGCACAGTGGAACATAGCCTCAGGAATGCTCTGGAGCTAATTTGTTTTCATGATAGAAACTCAGAGACCTGTAATGTTAAACAGTGTATCATGGCAATGAATGTGTTTTAGTTTTTCCAGTGATTTCTCAACTAAATTCCTACAACTTGGATGTGCTATGGTACCTTCATAAGCTTTAGCCTTGTTAGCCTTAGGCACTGCTGAATCTTCTTTTGGGTATTCCCATTTTGATGAGCGTTCAAGTTCTGATTTTTATTATAAAGGTTTCCCATGGCAACTGAATAAAAAAATGTCCTGTTTGTCAACCCAGGCCTTATTAAGCCACCATTTATTATTGCCAAGCACAATTCCACTGTGCTGGAGTTTGTCACTTGGTATAAACACGGTCCCATGAGGCAATTGTTCGGGCCTTTACAAACCAAAATATATTTTTATTTCATAAACAAAAAGCTCACATTGTAGTCAGATATGTCTATATGTTCTGATGATAAAAAGGTCACGCATACAATGCTTTTAGCCGTTTCATACGTAAAGTTTGCAAGTAAAAAACTAACTCTATCCCTATCTAATAGAATAGTTTGCAGTGTTTTATCAGTAGAGTGTGTAGACATTGATAATATTAAGTATGAGTGTTTAAAGTTTGAATAATTGCCCCTTTTGATTTTGCTTAAGCCTTGTGAGAAGTAATTAAAGGATAGGTTCACAATTGTTAGATCTGTTTACTTAGGTGCTGAACATTGAAACAGCTTTGCCTTGCTTGCTGTCATCATTCCTTCTGTTCATAGTTGACATGAAGAGGTCCCTTCCTAAGGGCTTCCAAAATAAGTCATGGTGTACAAAATTCAGTTGTTGTTCTACGCAAAAATGAATGTTAAAGGTTTACCTGAAACTAATGTGAGGCAGTAGGGAGGAATCTTTGACCTGCCAGGTTGAACAGGAGGAAAGATTACACCAAGCAATACGGGTTTCATTAGCCGTATTTCCATTCACAAAAATACAATCAAACTTCCTCAATTGCTCAAAAAGTTTTGCGCTCGCTTGAGGTGTTTTTTGTGCCTTATATTATATGGCTGGTAGTAGCAAACAGGTATGTAATTTGTCTTTGTCTCCAGATAGCATAAGACATAACCAATACTAGCTGACATGAAACAAACAATTAAATATTGCCCTACTGAAACAAATTCCTAAAGACCTCTCTTCATTTTTTTCTCGTAGATGTGTTAGATGACCAAGACTCATTTTGTTTCCGGTGTATCTTCTTCTACTCCTTTTACTGGCCAATTAAAGCCACGCATTGGAATATACTGCCAACTTCTTACAAAACCACGCTGAAGCCTTAATTATTCATTTCATACCAGTTAATGGAAACGTACCTAAATCGCATTCCTTTTTGCTACATTTTAAAAGTTTGCTTCAAATTCGCTTGATAATTGAATGGAAACCCAACAAATGTCCTTATGGGCACCTGTCTAATGTTTTAAGACAGACTTGAACAATTGTGAAACTGCCCTTGTTCTATGTTAAAAAAGCAGTGATGTAATAGTTTACCCAGGTATGTGGCAAGTCTTGATGACCTCAGTGACCTAACTCTTTAATGGAGATCAATGGTTTAACACAACTGTATGCCTTTGATGCCACTGCTTGCATAAATGCACACACACACAAACATGCACAGAAATGTAAAAGATTACACTGAAAGCTATTTGCCCCGTGTGGGAATACAATTGTGCAACTCTGTGTATTGGACACTCTGTCAAGGGAAAATCCCTGCTGACAAAGATAGAGAGATTGAGATTCAGACTCAGGAAGAAAGGTAAAATATTTCAGACTTCTTCACTGTTCTGCTTATTCTGAGTCACTGATGATGGCTGGTCACAGTCGGACAGACTTGGAACTGGCACTCCTGAAATCAAACAGCTCTGCTGCATGCAAAGGAAAAGCCTCCATGGAATATGATTATACTCAAAATGATCCACATTGGACAATTTTCTTCACAAGGTATTCACCCAACAACACACACACGCAGACATATATCCAACATAAATTGTTTGCCATAGGACTAAAATGAAACTTAACATTGTGGACTCTTATCATTTAATTTAGTGTGTACAGCATAGCACATACTATACACACTACTACTATTAGTATTTGTTTTATTTTACATGACAGTAGAATCAGTAGACAGTAAACAGTAGAATCAAATGTACAACTCGTGTCCCATTCCAGCACTGCACAGGATTCACTGTCAGTGTGTTACTTGTGTTTCTGCTGCCCGGGTTTGTGCACAGGTGACATGAGATAAAATATGTGAGAACCCACCGTTTTAATAATGAGAGCTACTAACTGATATATTGTATCAGAGACTTTCCAGGCACTTATGGACACTGATCTTCATAAAAATGTGTTATGAAATACAAATTTGAGTGTTGGACCTTACCATTAAGATTTGCAACATTATTTCCAAGGCCATAATTAATACATAGCATAATTATGGCATAGAGGGGAGATAAATCGGATGTGACCATAAACTCCCATGATTTAAAGAAACATCCCAGAGGCATTCTGCAGGACTATGTGTCCTAATAGTTTTATGAAAACATAAAATAATGTCTTGAAGTCATGTATTTAAGATAGGAACGAGTGTATCACATCCCCTTTTCTCTCAGTCACTCTTCCTTTCTGGCTGTCTCATTAGGCATGGGCCGCTATGAGAACCTTAAGCAAAATATCACAGTTTCACGGTATTGCAATCACAGCTATAAATATTATTTTTGAAAGGTCTGATAAAAAAACAATTGAACCATTGAACACAATGTGTTTTTATTTTAAAACACATTGCACACTGGCAGTGAGCGGGATTTCTAAACTGCCCTTTCTGTCCTTTTAGACTCAGAAAAAGGTCATACCTTCGGAACAGTATGACAGGAAAATGTTTAGTGGTTTTGAAACCGTGCCTTCTTCAAACCGTGGAATGGAAAGCCGAAGTCACGCCCCTGCTGGTGGATCTCATGGGAGCTTAATTAAGAAAAAATATGATCAGTGAGATCAGGAGAGGCAACTTATTTTGTGAACCCTTTTTTGAATTGACCAATGGCTCACAAATACGATGTTCATCAATTTAAAAGATCATTTTCCAGCCAAAGAAAGTCTGTTAGTCATAGGTTTGTCATAGTACAACTTAGTTTTGTGTATAACCGGTCAGTGAACTACATCTCACGTCTCTCACATCTTATGTCACTTAGCTCAACTTGCTCGCTAGCTCCCTGATGTGTTTTATCCAGTGAAGTGTTTTTAGCAGTTTAGCAAAAGAAAAAGCAAGATCTGCTGATATTTTAGTAATGTTACATACACAAAGACATCGTACCTTCATCAAGACGTCATCCATGCGACATTGTAGTGTGTAGTCTTTCTAAATCCGTATTTTCACAGTCTTATATTTCAACTGTTTAACAATAAACTGACTTTCATTGGTTGAAATATTACCTTTTAAGTTGACAAACATCATTTTTGTAATCCATGGCTCAATTTAAACTGGATCAAAAAATTATTTGCCTCCACCCGTTAACTCCCGTTCATATTTTTTTGAAAAATAGGTCCCATTGACCTGAAATTGAAGGGCGTGACTTCAGCTCTCCACGCCTAGTCTCAGTAACAAAAAGGAGCACCCTCTATCAAACCCTCTCGTGCATCCATCCCTCTTTAATTTGCCAGCACTCTAGTTACACCCACACATGCACACACAGGCTTTGGTCTCCTGCAGAGGATCAATTCAATACGGCGCTGCTAAACGGAGCAAAACTATTTGAAGGAACTAACTGAGAAGCACATTACAAGGAAGTTCCCTTATTTCCTTGAATTTTTTTTTTTATTTAACTCAGTTAACATCTATGATTCCTGGGGGGGTTTCCAGATTGCTTCAGGGGTTCTGAGTCAAGCTGGTGCGCTGCCTTTTCAATGAAATGTTTATTCCTCTTTTGAGGAGAGTTTGCCACTTGATACCACCAGATATTTTGCAGTAGGATATTCAGTCATAAATATGGAAATATAGAAATGGTGCTGCCTTAGCTTTTAATGCTGCAAAACCAGCATTTACTGGAGGCTTAAAGTGAACTATTTTATTTCTTTTGCTTCAGTTTAAGCCTTTTATGCACTACAATAATAATGGAAAAGAATTGTTTGCTTAGCATAAGGACAAGTAAGGATGAATCCAACATTGTACCATTTCTATGCATGATTCACTGACAGTTTTGTGAAGTTGATTAACAAGAATAAATAGCATACAAGCGCAAATTCTTTTGTGTGAAACCCAATAGTAATTATTTTTCAGAGAGGCATTTTCAAGTCTCTGAAATTAGACTGAAATGAGCTAATTCTCTTTTCTGTCTGGCTTTGAAACCTTTGCCTACGCAAGACAAATGATTTGATTATGACTCTTTTTTTAAATCTCATTCTACTGTGTTTCCCAACAGCAACAAGAGCAGGACCCCACCAACCTTTACATCTCAAACCTGCCACTGTCCATGGATGAGCAGGAGCTGGAGAACATGCTGAAGCCCTTTGGTCACGTCATTTCCACGCGGATACTGAGGGACGCCAATGGCCTGAGCAGAGGAGTGGGCTTTGCTAGGTATGCACGGAGAGAGAGAAAGCACACAAGCTCTCACTTACGCTTATGGCTCTCCAAAAATCTTGTACTGCTTGAGGAGTATTGCTTGAGGAACTTAACTACATTCCCACTGTTTTTGTTTTTTGTTTTTTTTACATGTTTTTACAAGTGTCAAACACAACCAAATGTAGTCTTTTGCTCGAAAAACTACAATTACTTATCAGGCACCACACAATCCAGATTCATAGTTATCACACTATTGCACTTTTTCATATTCAAGAGGCAACATAACCCTGAGTAGACTTCCTGCCTTTTACAACCAATGGACTTTTTGCTGTAATGATACAACTGCACATTCCTGTACCCTTGGCCCCTTCACCCTCCTCTATCTCAGTGTGTGTGTGTGTGTGTGTGTGTGTGTGTGTGTGTAAGTGTGTGTGTACGTGTGTGGGTGGTCTTCTCAGTTACACCGTGGAGTGTGCCAGTGATTAGAATGCAGTCAGGACTCCATTCAGGGTCACTGGCTATGTGTGGAAGACCCAAGACACACACAGAGACATGCATGCTCACATACAACGCACACACTGTCTCTCTCTCTCTCTCTCTCTCTCTCTCTCTCTCTCTCTCTCTCTCTCTCTCGTCGTCACCATTTTTCTCTCCCACACACACACATACATACACACACAGGCGTTTGCTTGCCAAGCAAGCAATTAGTCATTGAGCTGTGATTGGGTGAGCAGAACTGAATGGTGGCAGACAAAGAGGACATGACACACAACAGATCAGACTGAATGGAGCTTTTAAACCCGGACAAAGGAGAGGAAACCCCATAGAATACACACAGAGACACAGACACACACACATGCACAGGCCTACCTCAGGCATTTTGCTCAGGCATGCATTGGCAAACAAGCACAATATGCAGGCATTTCATTTACCTACTGTAATGCAGGACATATTTGCATGCACATATATCCACATACAGTAAATTCACACTTTTAAGAACCACACTACATTTTTTGCCTATTGAAAAGTAACATAAGGAGCTTAGTGTTGTTGAGTAGCCCCTCTGTCTTTTCTTCTCTCTGTCAGGATGGAGTCAACAGAGAAGTGCGATGTGGTGATTCAGAATTTCAACGGGAAATTCTTGAAAATCCCTCCAGGCATGACAGGTAGGTGTAGCTCAACAAGACCATTGTGTTGTACTGACAACGCTTGTGTTTTTTTATAACAAAGCATGGCGTTTCTCTGTAGGTCCAGGTGCTCTCTGTGGCATCCTACACTAAATCGTTGTGTTTTTTTTCTTTCTTCAACGTGTTCTTTTAACTCAGTTTTCCACAAACCTTAAAAAGCATCACCCGTAAGATCAGGAGTTTGCATGTTTGTTTAAACAAATGTAAAGGAAGTCATCTTTTAGTGTCTTATTGATGAGAACACAGCAGTCTTGTCATGTTTCACCTGTGCACATCATGCTGCAGTTATGTGCACATCATGAAAAGGTGGACAGCTCTTATAAATAGGACTGGTTATTGTTTGAAAATCTAACAAAATTACACCTATCTTCAGTAGCTTATGTTTCTTTCATTTGATTAAATACACCCATGACCATAGCCGCTACAGTATCACTGTACTTCAATGAATTAGTAACATGTTTTATCAGTTACAGTCATCTTCTCAAATAAACAATTTCCACATCCGTTGGAAAATATCACAGACTTGAAAAAAAGGAAAATCCTGCACTATGCTCTTGTTACACCATCACCATTTATTAAAGAAACTAACATTACTGCCCCTTTGGACCTCTTTCAAGAGTGTATCCAACAGTTCTAATCAGTTACAGTCATGCAACAGACATCTCCGCCTTTTGGTGTTAAAACATCTATCTGTGTACAAGCAGTGTCAGTGCGACTGATAATATATCAGCATCATCTCTGCTGCTCTCTTTCTCCGTCTGTCCCACTCCTTCAACCACCTTGAGTTGAAGATCTAAGTGATTAATTGACTATTGACTGTGTGGCACACAGATTGAGCCGCACACAAGCACGAGGGAAAGAAGGAGGGGGCAAGGGTGGGGTGTATGGAGAGAGAGAAAGAGACAAGGAAAGGTTGGGAGAAGAGGAGGAGGAGATGCAATGAGGATGAGATTGGGGATGTCATTGTGTCTGGGAAAAAAATGAGGAGGGGTGTGTGGGTGTGAGAGAGAGAGAGAGAGAGAGCCAAGTGGGGTGACTAAACATGAGTGAGATAACAGAGCAAGGACAAGGTGAGAGAAAAGAGAAAGCTGAGGTGGGGAGAAGCAAACTGAAAGTGACACAAAATGGGAGAGGAGAGATGGAGATAGAGAATGATCAAATATAGATAGAAAGAGGGAAGCTGCGCCACACTGAAGAAAATGGAAATCAACGACGGACAGAGAGAGAGCTGTGCCCTGGCAGTATGATTTGTGAGGTACAGCATGGTGGGCTGCTCAGTTTCTTACACGCACTGACACACACACACACACACACACACACACACACACATACACTATTGTACTTCTACATAATGTGAGCTATAGGTGTGTCATTTTGCAGCAAAGTGAATAATTAATTCTTCCATAGCTGCTGCTTTCAGCCTGTGGGGTTGAAATCTTAACCGCTCCTTCAAAAAAACACGACATTCAGCAGTCATGAGCGGCATGGTCGTGCTAGTGTGCCGGTTGACAAACTTGATTCCATAAAAAAACTGATAAGAAAACTGTTGGGGTGCAGATTGTTATATATTATCAAAGAACTACTTTTTACAGATTATTGTCCTATTTCATTTGAATTCTTTCATCACAATAAACAAGTTAACATGCAAATTTATAAATGAATTCGTTTTTGCACGTACTTACTGTGACAGAGCATGGTCTGTTTCAAAAGCTACTGGGGACTGGTGTGTAATGATAGATGCTTGACTCTGCCCGACTCGACAGACCAGCTTAGCTCTTTTTAGCATCTTTTAGCTCATTATTTGGGTTTCGGGACTCATAACTTGGGGCCCAGCACCAAACAGCAGACAGACAAAGCAACTAGCTAGTCAACATAGTGGCGTATTTAGCAACTAAAGAGCCATATATTTTCCTCAGCAGTTATTGGAGACCAAAACAGAACAAAAAGAATACATAAATTCCTACATGAGCAACGCATACTACAAATCTATAGACAAGGCACTTGCTCTCTGTGAGTTCACTAAAATATAAACTGTTTTATAAACAGTGGGGTTTTTGCTTGTCAGATTATGTAGGCACAATACTTGATGTATTGGGTAACGTTACGTAGCGTTATAGTTTCAATTACGACTATGCTAATTTATCTAACTATAGCTATCAACAATAACAGTCTGTGGTTTGGAAACACTAGGATTGCCACTATTTTGTATACATTGACATTTGATTAGGGATATACTGTATGATATCACAGTCAATTTATGTCAATCAGTTGTACTGGCAAGGATTTGTGTGGTTATGGGTGTTTGAGCGCATCCACAATTGTTTGCTGTGTGTCGAAGCTTTTTACCTTGTGATGCTGATGTTAAATGTGTGTGTGTGTTCGTGTGTGTGCTTGTGTGCACACACGTGCATTGGAGCTTTGTTGGAGCTTGTTGTGCAGCGTGTTAGAGCTGTTTACATCTTTAAACACATACCCATAAACATTATGATGTTGCAACGTTGAAGGCCCAGTGCCAGACCCCATGCTTTGCTACTGATTAAGGCAAACGTATCAACTGGATTTAGTAAGAAGCAACTGTTTTCCAAAACAACATAATCATAAAAACTTTTATGAGGCGATAGTATGTCAATGTTGTATTTATGTCTTGTTGTGCTACAGGCAGGTTGTGGCAGGTTTCAACCTGTGTGGCACACACAAATATACACTCACCAAGTTGCTGACCTCTATATTGAAAGAGATGCATAGCTTGTCTTTGCCAGGTGTGTGTGTGTGTGTCTGTCTGTCTGTCTGTCTGTCTTCCTTCCTGTCTGTCTGTCTGTCTGTCTGTCTGTCTGTCTGTCTGTCTGTGTGTGTGTGTGTGTGTGTGTGTGTGTGTGTGTGTGTGTGTGTGTGTGTGTGTGTGTGTGTGTGCGCGCGCTGACCAGTTTAATTACTCGGTAGAATCTGGCCGACCAGGCCCTCTGTGTACTCAGCCACAAAACACACACACACACACACAGGTTCTGTTTATTTGTGTCATTGCATTTCCAAACTATTGCAGTGACATTATGATAGACCTTTGTGCATAATTATGTTAATACTGGTTGTCTTTAAAAAACAAAAACAAAAAAACACAAGTCTACTGTTATCAAAAGTTAAGCCTGCTATTCCGAATGTATTGTACTAATGTATGTGTGCATATCAATGAGTGGAGTGCGCCTGTGTGTCCCTCAGATTAATCCCAGTCTGTCCATCCTGGCTGATGTATTGATAGGAAACTGTAATGTTTTACTATTTAGCCGCGGGATTAATGCCGAAATTGATCACATGAGAACGTCAATCAGCCCTTGTCGACAGCAAGTCCCTTGATCCTCAGCTTTCTGACTTTTACTGGTGGTTCCTGTCATAGAGATACAGTGTCTAGATTGGACATAAACACTTCAATTTCTCTACTCAAATTATTGATACAGAAGGTGCTGGATTTAAGTCAAACTTCAGAGCTACAGATGTATTATATATTGTTAGGTTAATTATTATTAATTATTGTTAGGTTACTTATGAATACAGGATATCTAGAATGCTTCCACAGCTTTTGTTCAAGCTTTGTTTGCTCCTCATGTCTCATAACTTTTAGTGAGTAGAGCTGTCCTGCAAATTTGACATTCTGATGTGTAAATCAATCAGTCTGTTTATTTACTATATGTTAGTCTGCCCTCATACTGGAAGGAAGAGTGTGAGCACCAGTGGGAAGCCCTAACTATCCAGCCATTAAGAACAAACCTCTTCTTCAGCTTCACCCTGTCACTTCCTGACTTTACAAGCTTTAGATAAGAAATCTTTCTTGTTCTTTATGACAGATTCAGCACATAGTAGGGAAAACGGACGTGAATGTTGACTTAAAAGGTGTCCCCAAAGACTAGGAAAAAAGAAAAGTAGTGATGATTCTGCATTTCTTTTGACTTCATGGACCAGGGTTAGAAGATAATATCACTTAGTTCTTATTATCTTACATCTCTAGTCAAGAATTATTGATATATCATTCCACTTATTATGCACATAAACAATTAGCTTTTTCAAAACCAAATTTGTGAGTCAAATCTGTGAAAGATTACTGGAACACACACACACAGACACACACACACACACAAACACACACTTGCCTTCAATAAAGGTTAAGAGTTTCTCAAGAGATCTTGTTTATTCATGCTTATTTGAAATTTGTTAATATTTTAATTTATACTAATGCAGCCCCATAATATAAATACATGGAAGTTTCACCTTTAATGATTTCTTGAATGATTAAATCATAAAAACAGCAACTACATATGACTTGGTCAGATATTGCTTTATGAAAGTAAAAAGTAAATTATTTTTAATTAGATGCTAGGATCAAGAAATGAATAAAAGGAAATCTGCCTCTTTATATTACTCTGACCCAATTGCATTTCCTCATTGTGTCTTTTTCTGTGTTTATTTCATTTTTTCCTCTCCTCCAAGTTCTCCTCTCTCACATTCTATCACCTCTGTCCCACATCTGCTCTATACCATTTTCTAATCATTCTGTCTCTCTTACTTGTCTCACTATCTTATATAGTATTGTAGTTTTAATAGTTCTCTTTTCCCCGTCCTCCCTTAATAATAAGAAAAATGGAGGACAAGAATGACAAATGTCCAGATCTCACAGAAGACCCATTATCCTTCATTCTTTTCAATAATAATCAGGAGGCTTTAAAAAATGTATGCAGCATTAAATGTGTCTGGTATGATCATGAGGCATTAAGCCCCCATTTGTGGCAGAAATGGTTCAATACTTTCATTAATAGGAAAGTAATTGTAATTAATGTTCCTGATAATGCTGGAAAATAATTGAACGTTGCTGTACAGAGAAAAAGAGGCAGCACTTTACTATCTGACCGAGTCAACTTACATGTGATATTTACAGCAACTTCTTCTATTCTCAAAACATTGCTTTGGGTGTTAAAATGTGCTACTTTTGAAGCACTGGCCAAATCCCTTCAACGCTGTCAAGTTCTAAAAGTTGCAAGGACGTGCTTGTATTTAAACATCAGTCTGAGAATAACATTCTTAGATAAATGTTAGTGCATCAGTACCTTTTTAATTCTACTTGTCTCACAGCCAATTCTTTTTGGGTTGCTTTATGACAAGAAAATGGAGTAAATGTAGTGAGCTTCCTCTCCCCCGGGGTAGGTGTCAGGAAATGGTTTGTTGAGTGGTTGTTAATGTCAGCTTGTACTTCACACAGGCAGCAACACAGGGTGAAGATCAACTCAGTTAACCTTTAAACTTAACAAGTGCAAAAATCTTATAAATCTCCGAACTCAGTCTCAGCTTACGGACCTTACTTTTTAGTTTATTGCAGTAGACATTGTTAACGCTACTAAAAGGATAGTAGCAGTATGCATTAACATTTTCTAATACATATTTCTTGATTTGGGTGGCAATTAGTTGTTTTGAACTAGTAACTCTCTAGAGTCCATATTGTTTTGTCCCCAGGCTTTAAGCTCTTTGATCCCTGGTCTCTTGAAGAAAAAAGACAACATCCCATTCAGCCCGAGTATAGGGAATCCTCATTTTATCACATTTGGGGATTGGATCCCATTTTCTAACTGATTTCCCATGTTGCTTGCAAATGGCTTGAATTTTAATTGAGAATTTTCCCATTTGAGGGATTGTCCCATTCAGATGGAATTTTCTCTCTTCCTAAGTGAACACTGAGCTAAGCCTTTTTCTGACCTAAAGATTGATGCAAAAACCTAAGGTCTTTTAGTACCTTGACTTAATCAGGTTCATCTAGAGGTGTGTGTTTAATCCTCCCCCACATTTTTCTTTCCCCCCTGTTTCTTTTCCTGTGTCTCTTTCACCAAAACACAGATGGATATGTTTGTTTGCTCTGCTGGAGTTATAACAGTTTCTATGTTGCCTTGCAATATCCCACAACTCCGATGAGAGGTAACAGTATGTGATCCACTCCTCACAGTACAATCCACCCACACCGCTACCTACAGTATGTACACATACACAAACCGCCACAGATCGAAAGCTCCATTTCAAATCAGTTAAGCACTACTTCTGTTCTTACCCTGTAGCATTACAACGTACACACAAATATTCAGACAGGCAAACAACCAACCTCTGTCATTGTATTATCTCTTGCAGTCTTCACATCTTTTATTGTCTATTTGCATCGCTTGTCTATGCAGCTGCAGGATGTCACCTGTTTTTTCTTTCCCCAAATGAAGCATAGAAAACACAAAAACTGGAGTGAAAGTCTTAACTTTCTGATCCATAAAGCTGTGGAACTTTGATGGATAAATTAAATGATAAATGAACTATTGCAAGCCTTAGTTAATGCATACAATAAAATCTTGTAAACAATTCCCAATTTTGAAAAAATACACGCATGTAGTATTTTTGATCTGTTAACAACTTCTGTTGTTCAGTAGCATTGACTACACACACGTAGAGTGACACACAACTACAGTACACGCCCATAGAAGTTTTTGTCTGAAGTATTTTATTTCGCACATTCATCACAGGGATGAACCTCAGAGTCCCATTTTCCGGCAAAAAGAAGATATTCAGATTCAGTTTGAAATAAAATTAGACTATTTTATTTTAATGTGTGATATTTTGAAAGATTAATACATTTAATACATTCTCAAGTGCTATAGACACCTATAATATATTATGATGTTTACACATAAATACAGGGACCAAACATCAAGGACAACCTCCCAAATCATGGAAGCCAGTGACAAATTCTTGTAACACAAACAAAGGTTGTGTAAACTAAAATCCAAATACCATTAACTACTTATATCCATAACTGGATGATGACAAGATCATCTATGGAGGTAGAAAATCAGAGGAAAACTGAATACCTTATCTTTTCATTTCTGAATATGTGAGACTACTAACAAAATGTGGTGTATGCGATACGCTGGCTCACAACTTGTTCTGTATAATATAAAAGCTCCTGTCAACAAAGTTACAAAAATAGAATAACATCATTATGAATTATATACCAGGTTTGCGATCAAATGTGACTACAGTATACACTTATTAGAACAAAAATAAAGACAGTGTTTTCACCTCGGTGTGCCTGCTCACTGTGTGTATACACAGTGACTCTTTCAGTTATGGTGAAGTTCCATTAAGCAGCTTGTTCTGCCTCCAATCATTTTCGATGAGGCGTGCAGTTGTCTGCACGTTGCAGTAGTTTGAAAACCAAGCAACAATTTTGAGATTTCCCACACAAACCCCTTACCTGTTGGGACACTGACAAGAAAAACACAGCCCTAAGTGAGAACTGGAATGTTGTGCTCGGGGCTGCAAAGATCGATTTATGTGTGACTGTACCAATCATTTTTGCTCATTGGATTTAAATTGAATTTCTTCAACTCTATGTCTTGTTTACTAAGAATGCACATATCTGAACTCTTTTTGATAGCCATATATTTGGTTAAGACTATGTTAATTAACTTGGAATGCCCATAAGTGACCCATTTTAAGGGGCATACACATCTGTACCCAAATTCATCATGAATTCATCACTTTGTGTTGCAGAGCAGCAAGAGTGAGAGCAGCTGGGGTCAAACTGACAATTAAAAATGTCCTTCCTTTTAAAACCCTCTTGTGAAATGCAACAGATTGTAGTAATGTAGCTGCAAAAGCATGCTGAATAATTAAATTGGTGCACCAGTTTGAGCAGACAGGTAATCTCGTCTCTGGATGCTTTGCAGTTGTTGTTGCTTCCTGATTGTGTGGCAACTAAGTTTCCCTCTTAGGAATAAATAACATTTGTTATTGTCATTATCATCCTCAGTATTTATGGCTTGTCACTGTGCCTGTGAATGAATATAATTTAAGTAAATTCCCTCAGAGAAATGCATGATATCACAATTCTGCCTTCACAGGCATCAACTAAAGCAAATACAGCAGTTGCATTATACACTTGTCTGTTTTAACCTTATAGCTGTAATATCAGGCGAATAAAAGGATTTTGGATTATTTTTTTTTTTCGTAAGATAAAGCTACTGTCGTACTACACACTGGAGTATTGGTAGAGACTGTTAGTGAAAGTTGTTTTGCATTATTTTACATGCCTCACAATACAGATACTTTTTTAGACTAAATAGTAAAAAAAGGCTCTGCTGAACAGCTCTTGTTTTAATGAAATGACTTAATAGACTAAATGCCTTCATTGGTGGTTTGATTTGTGCAGTGTATCATTTTGCACATTAGCCTATACTGATTCATTAATAGTCAGTGGAAATCCTTTAACGGTTTGTGCTAAATTAAAATTCTGGCTTGTAAAACTAATTCCGTATTAAGGACAAACTATGGCAGGCATGACAGATATGGTCTTCCTCTGAAGATGGTCATCAGCAAAATTTAAAAAAGTACTATTCCATCAGCAGCACATGCACACACAGTCATAAACTAACACATATGCATGCAGTACTATTCTTTTATTTCAATTAGTTTGCTGTCTCAAGCTACAGCTCAGACACTTAATCGTATTTGCATTTATGTTATTTTGACAGTATAATCTGACATGTCAGATTTAAGTAATAATAGGATTAAAGTCCAGGTATCCGAGAATATGGCAGCATTGTGCATTCATTCAAATTATCTATAGAAACAAGAAACACAATTTTCTCTTTATATGGGCCAGTCCAAATATCCTGCCCAACTGGCTGGCAGCAGTCTCTGAAAAACACTAAATCCAAGCTCCAGACGCACTAAGGCACCCAAAATAGTATAACTGTGTGTGTGTGTGTGTGTGTGTATGTATGTGTGTGTGTATGTGTGGGTGTGTGGGCGTGTTTATGCATGTAAACACTGGGCCAGTGTTTAATGTCTGGAGCCATTTCATCAGCTCTAACACAAAAACAGCTTGCAGCTACAATGTTGTGTATGTGATTTTTTTTTAATGTGTGTAGATGGATGTTACTATTTTTTTGTTGTTTAACCTTTTTAGACCGTCAGTCTCGTTAAGAAACAGGATCTCCTTCTAAAGAGAGACCTGGTCAGGACACAACAGCAATATGACACAAACATATTCATACAAAGAAAAAAGTTCTAACAAAGAAAAAAAATACGACACAAATCATAGAAATGATAAGTGCCAAAGTGGTAGTTTTAAATTATATACAAGAGCTGATCCCCATATCATCTCTGAAGATGTCTTAAATGTAATTTAAAATCAGCTAGAGCAATCATGCTGGACAGCTTCCGTAAGATGGCAATAGTGGGTTAATGTAAAATGCTACCTAAATATTAGTCCTCTTTTCATTAAAAACTTTGTTGTTTTCACCCTTCTTTTCTCGATTTTTGCATTTCTCTTTTGCATCCCTTTATTACAGCTGTGTAAACTATAGTGTTGTGCAACCAAGAAAAATGAAATGACCTCTTCTGTAAAATACTGTGTCTCAAACAGTGCTATGGTTTTTATGCGTTATTGGACAAATTGGCCAAATCTTCATGGCTCCTTTGATGCCGTAGAAACACAAGCAGGCATGCATGTAAGGGACTATCAGTAAAGAAATTGTTTTCCTGTAGCTATTCAGTTCCTGCAACTATATGTCTGAAAAGGTCTGTTATTTTAAAGCACATATAAAGCTGAAATGGGGCTTTTGAAGAATAAAGGCCCACAGTAAGTAAGTGGATATTGCAGAGAAATACAGTTTCAACATTTGTTTTTATAGCTTTGGTGCTATCTCCTTTATTAAGTTCCCTCTGCTAAAATGACCGATGTTTGGTTTCCCCACAATGTATCTTCTCTGATTTTGTTGATTTATCTTGATTTTAAAACAACCTTCACCTCTGAGATCAATCTTGGCCATTCTTGTGTTTGTTTCTGGGCCAAGATCTTGTTTTCCACGAGGAAACTACAGAACTAGAACAAATTCACACACACGTCACACATACGCCTACACACATGACTGTTTACCAAATGTATATGAATGCATGGAGCAAAGTGGCTGAAAGAGAGAGAGAAGGGGAGTGATTGAGAGAGGTGAATAGCAAAGGCAAGGGATGATGACAGAGGCCCAGCCGCGAGGCCTGTTTTTCAGATAGAAATCAAGTTAAAACAGTATAATGACAAAGTATTCCTAAATGCAGTATAATCTCACAGCTCTGTTTTTCTCTGTCTTCTTCCCTTTTGAGTACCCATCCGGGCCCCAGGCATTCCAAATAGCTCTCTTCTCAACCTTGAGCTCTGAATGTTTTTTTCTCCGCTGAGAACACCTCTTCTCATTTTTCAGTTTACTGAGACGAAGAAGCTTTTTTCTTGAAGTAGGCGAGGTAATTGCGTAGTTTATTTTGGCATTCTCAATGTGCTAATCAGTACGGGCAAGATGTTCATAGAATTATAAGAACTTCTTTATTTCTAAGCTGAACACAATAAAGGATTTGACTTTCTTTGTAGTTTGACATCATTGCCAGTTAAGGAATACGACAGTGCCAGCTAATAGCCTTTTTTTTTTACATGCAGTCAATGATTCAAACAGGCCTTGGTGGATGTATTAAAGTAACAAGTGAGATGCAATGCATAAAAATAGGTTGCTTATTCAATTTAAGGGTCAAGAGGTGTCTTTATAAAAGTTAATCAAGGCATGAAGAGAACACTGGTGTGACAGTGTATCACTGAGACAATTACAGTTCCAGATACATTCAACTGAAGTGGAAGTTTTCAGTTTCTTTTCTAATTCTATGTATTACATTAAAGGACAATTCTGGTGCAAAATAATCTAGGGGTTACTAACGCATGGGTACCAAGTCGACCGTTCTCCGGGATATGTTTTCATGCTGATCAAATGTGAACAGACGAGCGCCATGATTGAGCCATGTTACTGGTTACTGGTTGCACTGCGTTTGTTGTTTGACTGGTGGAGACTGTTTTCCCAAGATGGCGCTGTATACCGAACAGTGCTGTCTTTGTAATAAACTGTCTGTACACTTACAAAGTTTTCAATGCTTCGTTTTACACATAGGGACCCTCATTATGCTACTTTGGAAGTGTGGTGCTATTTTGAGCCTTTACCTGTGCTCCGACAACTAGCGTAATAAGCTAATTAGCGGTTTGCACTAAAACTGGTCACATTTCATTAGCATGAAAACACATCCCAGAGAATGGTTGACTCGGTAACAGTGTGTTATTAACCCCTGGGTTCGTTTTGCGCCGGATGTGTCCTTCAAGATCCAATTACATTCCTCTTCTAACTGAATAACACATAATACTGTACATATGTTCTAATTGTACATCTTTGGAATCTCCATGGGGATTCAATATGTATTAGACTATCTGACTACATAAACCATCAGATCTCTTCTCTATGTGACCTGGTTCATGTCAGTATAACACTTTTTATTGTGTGTGTTGATTCATGCTGTTACTGAAGCATTTCCCAGAAGTAGAAGCCATTATTCACGCTTTCTTGCTTTCTAACAAATTCTAAAGTTCTCAATACATTAATACAGAACAAAGCCTTTTTTTTTCTTTCAGATAATCCGGCCCCAATCCAGCAACTTCCTGCAATTTCCGAAGCCTGTAGGGCATTTGGAGGCTGCAGCCTATCAGGCTGAAGTTAGAGTTTTGGTGAACTTTTGTATAGGAGGTCACACTCGGCTAATCCTATTTGTAATCAAGGCTTTCTTCTTTCTCTGGTCTAGAAAAGGACCGTGTTGTCTTGGAGAAATCACAATCGCCCGGGGTCAAGCTGTGTGAAGTTATTTAGCGTATTAATAATGCCTGTTTGGTTTGTCGTTTGAACCACGCTCACCATGCTTTGATGATTAGCCCTTGGCTTTGTTTCTACGTCTGCTTTTGTCTAAGTGTGGATGTAGGGGTTTGCAGAGATTGTGCGATAACAGCTGTTGTTTAGATGTTTGGATCAGGGGTGGAGGAGATATACGTACGAGCTAAAGTGCTGTTTTCAGGTCCAATTGATTTAAGTTATTTTTTTGTATAAGCCGCAACAAAACACACTCTATTTAAATCTTACCTTTGAAACTCTTAACCTAATGATTACAATTTCACTTTTTCTTGCAATTAAGATGATTAGTTCATCTCTGTGTTTGTCCTTGTCTCCCTCCCTCTCTGTCTGACTCACTCTGTAGCCCCTGCAGAGCCGTTGCTGTGCAAGTTTGCTGACGGAGGCCAGAAGAAGAGGCAGACCCAGGTCAAGTATCCCCAGAATGGACGACCGTGGACACGGGACGGAGAGGTGAGGCTTAAAAGTCTATTTAATCATCAGAAAAGCTCAGCAGTACCCATCGTAAAAGATTCCCTTCAGCAGCAACAGCAGCTTCTTCTTATAACTCACATGGAAAAGGCAAATTGTAACACATTACCCATTTTACCCTCTGCCTCAGTAAAATAAAGCAACACAGAATTCTTCCTCAGGCAGAATTATGCCGCAGCAGACATTCTCAAAATCTACGATCACCGCTCACTTCTCATAGTCAGAATGAGTACACCATGTTTCCAAAGAGGGTTTATAAGAGGAGGAGAGGAAATATTAAAGTTAACAAAACATGCATGAGTACAGTATATCCACAAACTTCTTTTAAACCTTTGCCTTCTCAGCTTTCTAGCAAAAGCACAACACTAATCCTGTCATAATAGTCAGAGAGGTGAAAGAGAAATATAGTTGGACACAGTACAACATATCTTACTTACTTATTTCCCAGCTAAGTGTTGATAGCTGCTTCACATAAGGCATACAAACATAACTCTGAAGCATGGTTTTTGGTTCTGCGGAGGGTCCACACAGAGCCTTTGCCGTTGTCTATGTAAGTGGCCTGAAGTTTATATTTGCGCGTTGGTGTGTACTTCGATCTTTTTTAAGTGAATAGCAGGGCCAGCATGCATGTGTGCAAGGAGTGTGGGTTAGAGAGAGTGAGAGAGTGACGGGGATCAGCTTTGGAGCGACTCTAGAGGCACACTGAGAGAAACAAAGTGGCTCCTCTGTGCTTTCTAACCACGTTCGGAAAGCTGGAGCAGGAAAAGTTAACCCTTTGCTTGATGTCATGTTGTTAATGGAGACAAAGAACCAGGAAACGGCCAAGTGAGGTGCGTTGCCGTAACATGTAGTTACATGTGTCGAGAGGTGCACGTCAGGCTACGGCGAAGGGTCCCTGTCTCCACGTACCTACGTACGTATCTGAGACACAGAAACATAAATCACACTTAAAAGGTCGCCATTTAAATAAACTTTAAGAGGAACACTAGAGAACTTTCTTGTAACTGAAAACAGTGCCTCCAAAATTGTTTCAGTGGTTCATCAAGTCGTAACAGAGTGAACAGCATTCGCTTTGCGGCTCTCTACCGGCTGTAACCGCACTATGCAAGTTTGCCAGATCGGGTAGTGGATTTGTAGTTCTAATGAGACATAATGGGACAATTCCGGTTCCAACCTGTAGGGGGACCAAAGTGGGAAATGTTCCCTTGTGTTGCTTTAAATCTATGGCCGATGATGCCCTTTGACATCAGTTTCTTTTTCACAGTGTATAACAACGTTTTCATAACTTGACAGGCCCCCTACTGTGACATTATCAGCTTTCATTTCCAATAACTCTCTGTAGGCCGATTTAGAGATGCTGCTGACAGTATGAAAGCTTGCGTGTATAAAGGTTGTTAAATTTAAAATAGAAGGTTTCTGCAAGACCCCAATGCTAAATAGTTTTTCCCTTTGTTAAAACTCCCACCTCCAGACTGTCATCCACAGAAGAAATAAAACCTTGTGCTGCGGATTGAAAGCAGATTGACTGTTGCACAATGTAGGGAGTTCAGAAGTTGTTAGTGTCGATACCAAAGCTTTAATTTACAGAACAAGGGAAAGTGATTAATAATGTCGCCACCCACACACCGAGTGGAGTTTTTAACAGTTTCCCAACATTCGCATAACATGGAGGTTGGGAAAGAGCAGGGCGGTGAAGTGAAATGAAATAGAACCAGGCTGAAACAACTGTGGGCTGAAACAAGAGCCGCCACATCAAAAACAGGATGCCACAGTATGTGCATGTGCATTACCCTCATGTGTGTAGCAGGCACCCATTGCGTTTTTTGTTTTTCTGAAAGCAAAGACAAATCACATTAGGGCTAGTCATTGTTTTTTTCTATCATGTTGTGAACATTTGTGAAGTGTCAGCTGGACTTGAAGTATATGATCAGTGCTTTCAGTGGGATTCCTGGCAAATTTGTCAGTGGCCCAAGTCCTGACAAGCCCCACTTGGTCTTGCTAAAAGAAGGCATCTTGTCGGAGGTTTATGCATTTATCTAAGCCAAGTCTCCGGGTCCAGGCAGACTAATAGAGGCATCTGTCCGTGGAGGTGCTTTGAGGGGCCTCGCTGCGGCCTCACACTCAGTCAGCCAACCCTAATCTCCCAATACCTCTCACTCCTAAATGAGTCTGGCCTTGCGACTGTGACATATTAAATACACAATCACTCACACATATAAAAAAAGACACCCATAAACCGGAGTACAAATAACACTTCCTGTCTCTTTGTGGTTGTTTTGTCTTTTTTTAACTACGGACATGTTGTGTCTCCTTGTGGCCATTTTGTGTCTCTATGTAGTTGTTTTGTGTCTCTCTGTAGTTATTGTGTGTCTCTCTGTAGTAAGTTTTTGTCTCTTTGTAGTTGTTTTGTGTCTCTCTGTAGTCATTTTTCTGTCTCTTTGTACCTCTTTTTTGTCTCTTTTGTAGGTGTTTTTATTTCACTTTGTAGTTTTTTGTGTTTCTTTGTATTTGTTTTGCATCTCTTTGTAGAAGAGATGTTTGAAGAGAACAGTAACTTTAAACAGATGCTTTGGATCCAGGGGCCCCCCTGACCCTTTGGACCCCTGGGCCTGTTCTTGGTAGGTCCGTTAAATAATCCATCAATGAGGATTCATTGTGAATGCAAACACAGAGATAGATTATGACGAGATTTTGCAGCAGTGAGTAATATTGTCTTTGCTGTCAGATGACGGAAACTTTGAGGGAACGAGGCAAACATCAATATGCTTCTCAGAGCTAATCTCCTCTAACTCTGGCCTCAAGATCTTCTGTTCTAAAAGACAATTCAAAAGAACCAGCAGCAAATACAAATTCAGCTCAAGATGAAAACAAGGATTGTTGAGAATGTGTTATGTATTTGTTACCAGCTTTAAATCAGATATAAAAGAGCTGCTATGAAAATGAGTCCTGGGCTTTGGAATAATTATGTTGTGCTATTTGATGTCATCAATGTTTGTCACTCCTTTATTTTACATGTGCAGCCTATATTCCCCCAGTCCTGGATAGAAACAGTGGTTGGGGGAAAGAGCAAACATTGCAGCAAAGTTCAGAATCAGGGCACACTCCAGTCCAAATGACTCGTGTAAGGCTGCAGATAGCAGGGTAGCAAAAGACTAAAAACACCATTGTTGCTTTCAGTCTATTCCAACATTGCCAAAAGGCAGTCAAGTGGCTGAGGATCGTTTTCAAAGCTTAGCAGCGAGAAGTACAGTCTCCTTTATTAGCACATGATAGAGGAAGGGAGACAGATAGAAACCATTCAGAGTCAGAGATGTGTCACTTAATGATACACACTTGACTTAATAGGGACAACATTTAATGGAGAGGAGGAAGGACACTCTTGCAGCTTTGGTTTTTTTCTGCTAGTGATATAATGCAGAGAAACCTTTTCCTTTTTGGGTATAATGAGCAGTGTAGTGATAAGTATGCCTTGGAACTGGTGGAGATTGCTATAGGATAATCACAGTAGGGTGTCCGTTTGTTGTTCCTGCACATCCTGCAGTTGGGGTGTTACAATGTACTGTATAGCAGATTGATTTTGATTTTGATGCATTTTTTTAACAAACATCTTTCTGAAAAAATAACATTTAATGGCTAAATAGCAGTACATGAGAAATCTTCTGCACTCATGTGTTACTTTTAGTCAAACTTAGTAACACTATGAGTGCACTGAATCAGCAGTATATTGTTACATTCATTATGCAGAGCACTATCAGGGCTATGACAAACATCTGTCAATGTCCCCATTGTGTATATTTTATTATATCTGAGGATATTTTTGAAAACAATACAGTTTAAGTGGTCCACAGGCTCACACCAATTCATGCATTATTTTATTGAGCACTGGCTCATTTAAGATTTTTGCAGACATTATCAATTGTTCTTTATGCAGGTCTTGTCACTCACTTGTTTAAATTATAACATTTTGAATCAAAGCCTTTGTGTTCATCACAGCTAATTCTACTTTTCATCTATATGGTGTCTTTACATCATTAAATAACTGTTCACACATCAATATCTTAATTAGAGAGTAAACACAAGAGAAATATATAATATTTCTCTTTTTATCTCTTTCCCCAGAGTGGTATGGCGTTGACATATGATCCCACAGCGATGCAGAATGGGTAGGTTGAGAGTTTTTTTTCTCAGATTTACAATTTCAACAACTTTAGATGTCTGCAAACTTTCACATTCTGTGCCAAATATTTTTATAGCACTTGTTTATGAGCCTTTGCAAACCTTACATCCTCTCATAGCAGCAAAGATGAACACACATCAGCCAACCATCATCACTAATATGCGAGAGAAGAGCACATGCATCCAAATGATCAGAACTCAAACATGCACACATATTCAAACAGATACAGGACACACACACACACACACACACACACACACAAACACACACACACACACAAACACACACACACCTATGCATACAAGCTCTCAGACATGTAGGTTTTGTTTGCAAACAGGGAAGTTGGGCGGTGTTGCAGTGCCACTGTAAGACTTTCGTCAGCTCAGGCTATCTGCAGTGCTCTCAGGCTTAATGCGGAGAGCCAAGTGTCTGCCTGTTTCAGAGGGAAATTGGAGATCGCTGCTGTCTGCTAGGAATGCTGCTGGTGATGCGATCCCAGGAGACGCATCCCTCCAGCTCTTTGTTTCTCTTCTCCTCCGTCTTGTCAACTCAGTCCCACTTTGTATCCCTAGTTTCCCGCTTTTCTCCTCTTTTTTACTGTTGTCCTGTTGTGCTCAACACATTGCACTTCCCTTTACCTTCTTCACATCACCTTTATACCAGCCCTCTTGTGCTTCTCTGACCACCTACATTTTCTTTAAACTGTTGTTGACTCTTGCCTCTCTTCCCCTTTCTCCTACACGTTATTGTCTGTAGTCTTTTTCTTCTCATAATTCCTACACTCCGTTTCCAAGCAGATGATTTACTTTCGCTCTTCTCTGGTGTCTTTGTGTATGTGTACGTGCTCATGCATGTTTAAATGCATTCTCACACGTGAGCATCTGTGCACTCGCGGTGCTTAAACCCTCCCCGACCTCTCTCCAGCAGTCATCGGAGCTCCTTCCGGCGAAGCACTAGATGACTGTGAAATGCTAATGCAGCTAATTAGAGAGGCGAAAAAGCAGGGAGGGAAGGGGGTTGAATACAAAGGAAGGGCCGTCCGGGGTCAAGAGGAGGGCAAAGGCAAAAGTAAAGTCAGCCCAAGGAGAGGGGAAGGGTACAAATCAATTACAGGTTTGTGAGTCTTTCCAAGCTTGAGGACGGCTGGTTTCTAAGGTCTGATGCCAATCTGATGTTATTAGAAACATGTGTCGCAACCAACCAGACTGCTTTGGCGTATAGCCTGTGCTGCTTTTATCAGGGAGACACAAAATTCACTTTCTCTGGCTCTCTTTTTCTCAATCTCTCTCCTCCATCTGGTCTGTTTGCTGTCCTTTTGTTTCTTCCTCCTTCTTTCTAGTTCTCCCTGACTCTGTTCTTACCTCTAATATTCTGCCTCTCTGTCTGTCTTTCCTTTCCTCTGTGTGTGCGGCAAACACACATTGCACATACACATGTATATTTTAGCATGCTCCCCCACATTTCTCCACTGAGAAAGTCACTGAGGCCGGCTCTAAATCATTGGCTAATTTTTCAGGGCAAACTCCTGACAGTGCGGCTAAGTCACACCAGGGACTCACAGAGAGGTTTTAAATTCAATCCTGTAGTGATGTTCTATTTGCAATTACATGTTTTAGTGTATTATTTAAACAGCCGTACTGGAGTCCCTATGGACGGCGTGCTGCTCAGGGCTAATAGCCTCCATCAATAACCTTGCATCTGTCCTCTACCTACTATTTCTCTCTCTCAATACACATCACTCTAATGAAAAATACAATAAACACAATCAGAGAACCATATTGAATAACCCAGCTGCGTTCTCTCATTTGTATTCATCAGTGACAGTAATACAGTATCTCTAATGCAAGTCATACATTCACTGTACAGTCACAAAGACGGATAGGCACCACTACATCCTCAGCAGAAGCGTTTTTGTTCTTCTTTTTGCTGATTACCACTTTGACTAACATGTTCCAGTTATTTCTTCAACTTTGAAATATCCTCTATCTGTTCAACTTTTCACATATACACGTTTGTGTATAAGGTTGAAAAATATCAATAAATGTCTACATTGCAATGGCTCAAAGAACATGAGACTATACTTAAAAACCCAATGAGACAATTAACTAAGCCAGAGTTGAAAGGTCCAAAAGTAAATTTCAAGAAAATGTATGTCAGTGTAAGCTGAGCCAGTGTCAACACACTGAAGATAGAACATGCAATCAACCTGCGTATGAACCACAGCTGAACAGAGAAAATATATACTGCAAATAATTCATGTGATTTCTCTTTCTGGTGCCAAGGAAGTGAATCATAGTGCAACCATTGTAGTTGTATTCTTCATGTAGTACTACGTAGGCTTCAACACACCAAGCAGAGCATTCAAATCCAACAGGGAGGCTGGATGTCCGTGTGAAGCACAATCATGTTCTGGAGCTTATCACAGGCAGTTGGAAACCAGCTGCATCCACGAGGCCAGGACTGCACAGTTTAAATATACCTGAGGGTTTGCATCTAGCAGCTAAGTTCAACAACGCTCGTGCCATCACTCACCGAACAAATGTAATGTTGGAAAATGAAAGTGCAATAACAGAAGCAGGCAACCACCTCGGCAACCCATTTCACCCTTGAAATACGGTGTGTGCTGGTGTTACAGTGAAGTAGCACCGATCCATCTGTGTTTTCCTGTCTCTGGCTCGTTGCTGAGCCTGGCTGTCAGATAAGTTGTAAGAATAGAGTGGATATTGTATTTTCTATTATGTACTATACAGCACTTTATGAATAAAATACGGCAAATGAATACTGACATTTGGCAGAATTAGATTGAAGTAACCCTTAAAAGTAAACCAACAGTGTGTTTGATTTTTCAGTGCTTTTCTCCCCCAATTAAGCAGAACACTTTGGTACCTTTTTATGCAATTGTGGCTATGTTAGAGGCACAGTATATAGGGGAGGGCTTCTTTCTTTCTCCGCCTCTCTCTTTCTCCCCTCCCATGCTCCGTTCTTCAGTCAACAGACGCGTTGGGATCGATCGGGCACAGCAACACGGCCCGGCCAATGAAACATGTCCTCTCTAGATACACAATGCTAAATAAAGCACTGTGAGGCACGGCATTCTGCCGCTGCATGGTTGAGGAAGTTAAATGAAAAAAAAACATGGAGCAAAATCAGAAGGGCAAACAAAGGTACAGGGACAGAAGTAAACAGAGTACTAAATGGGTATGTAGTTTCTCCCAAGTAGAATATGCATAGGTCAGAACATAAAGGGCTAAGTTGAAATGTTTCACCCACTTAACCGTTAAGGTGATAATTCATTATTGTGTCTAGCAGTGGACCAGACTGCTTTGTAACATGATGTGCACTCCGGTGCAGTGTCAAGTCTCATTCGAAGACATCTTTGATGGTGTGGTATGGAGTAGAGTGGAGCTGCAATATTTATTGTTTCCATGGCAGCCTTGATGATGTCTGATCCATTTTGTCAGTGGTTTCTTGAAGTGCACTGGGTGGTTGAAAACAAAGAGTACAAAAGGCACATTTTCACCTTTGCATGTGGCTACACCTGGAAAGCTAAAACTGAGAGAAGCCTCTTGACTGACGTTGCAGTTTATCACTGTGCAGTCTTTTAACATGTTCTTGCTTTAGGTTTACCCTGCCTTTAGGTTTGACGATATGTCAAAATTTAACCTTTTCTTGTTTGCTTCTATAGGTTCTACTCTTCTCCGTACAGCATCTCCACTAATCGGATGATTGCACAGACGTCAATCACACCCTTCATTGCTGCCTCTCCCGTTTCCACATATCAGGTGTGTAGACCCTCTCTGAAGTTTCCTGGCTTTCACCAAGCTTTGAAATCCTGTAAAGGCTCTAGAAAGTGACAAGGGCACGTTAGAGTTGTGTTTTTAATAAAATGATGTTGCTAAAATGACGGTTTCATTATGTTGCTTTTTTCCAAATTCAGGGTACTTTAGTAGACTGTTTTGTCTTGTCCTAGCCACCACTGTGAAGCACCTGAGTACAAGCTTCAGGCATGTCATTTTGACTTTGCAGTAGCTCTCTGGCCAGCCAATTTAAAAAAGCGACTAATCAAAGTCAAACTTAGCTCCAATATACTGTAGCATCCCACTGGCATATTATGCAACCTGACAGCAATAGGGAAGTAAAGTTCGATAGAGATACATGGGAGTGGAGCTTTGGTTTAGTGGTTGTAAATATGTGGTTGTAAAGGATAAGTGATATTCTATATTTTTCCAATTGTCCCAATCCCATGAAAAGACCAAAACCACTAGGACACCAAATGTGTATTATTCCGCAACTCAAAACAGTCCCCACGAAATGCGTATAATATTTTTTCCTTCAACTGTTAAGTGTTGCTAAAAACTACAGTTTCCAGCTGAATGAATCACACAGAGAAGTCTGAAAGTATGGAGACAGACTAACACATTGTTGGTTTTGGTCTATTTTAATGGGATTTGCTGGCACAAAGAAGAATATAGCATAAGCTTCAAAATTAATTTCAAATGTGTTGAATGACTTGCTTTTTTACTGTTGTCCTGTGTGTACTCCGTGGACAGGTCAAGTAAGTAGAGTTGTCTTTTCTCAGGAGAGACTTTAACACATAACTTGACAATTCTTAGTCTAGCAATGATAAAACACAGGCTTATATTGCAGCACTCCTCCCATCGATCTTTCAGTCTTCGGCACAAATCCTCCTTTTGTCTCTGTCTCTCTGTTCCCATGTGTCACATCCTCTCTTCCACACGCACAAACCATACCAATTCATGTCAAAGCTGTGTGCCGATGTAGCTGTGGTTCTTTGAGAGATTGACTCAGTACTTGATCCTCGGTTTGTCAAACACGTAGACTTTAAAACAAACACCAGTCCTTCCCCACAGGCTTTCTCTAGCACGAAACACTGCTGTAAACAAGAAAGACAAATGCAATGACACACAGAGACAGTCACATAATGCTTTTTGAGGAAATCACAAGAAGGAGTTGAGCTACCTTGCATTCAATTAACTCCCCATAGACAGACACAGGTAAGTGAACATACACATGCACTCATATAATTACTAGAAGCATTCCCTGTTTTACATGCAAAAAAGTGGCCTTTTGGGGCTTGTTCCTCCTGATGTTAGGGATAGGCAGTAGGAGATGAAAGTGGTGATTTGTGGCCAAGACAGGCTTTGATGATGAAACCTCCAATGTGAAGCAGTAATTATTAGATTGTATTGCTCTATGTGGTCTTATTATCCTCTTATAATTACAACATGACATACTGTATAGTGGACCCTCAGTTACGGCTGTGATATTTTGTAAGCCGCCCTGCCGCAGGGACTGAGGCTCTGAAATGGGCTTGTAAAGACTTGAGCCAATGATTAATTTTCTCTCTTCTCCTCTTTGGTTTTCTCATTTTCTCCCACTTCCTGTCATTCTGTCATCCAATTGTCCTTCTTTATGTTCTCTCTTCCTCAATTCTTTATCCACTTGCAACAATCTTCTTTTTGATCTTCCCTTTCGTCTCATCTCTTCCTGACCTCCCGTTTGCCTCCCCCTACTCATGCCCATCCCCTTCTACTTTAATTACTTTATTTTTTACTTCCTTTCTACTCTCCATCTTTCTTCTCTCCATTTCCTTCATCATGTCTGCGCTTAATGTCATCACCTCTACCTTTGCTTCATCTGCTCATCTCCTCTGTTCGCCCCTCCCCTCCCACTTCCTTCTCCACAGGTTCAGAGTACATCTTGGATGCCACATCAACAGTATGTTATGCAACCTACAGTAAGTTTTTTTTAACCAGGCTATCCTTTCTAATAGAGTAATTTTCTGAAATTTTCAGCACTTTTCATGCCTCTATTTTCTATTGCTGCTTGTCATCAGTGTGTCAGCCGGTCTCAGCACTCAAGTCTGCCATTCTGAAAACATTCAAGATTCTGACCAATGCACATTTAAAAAGCTTGATTGTCTGTCCTTGATATTGGCTGCCACAGGATCTATGAAACAAATCTAAGAAACCATATTCTTGTTTGTGCTATAATGCTCCCTGCAGTATAATTGAGTTGTAACAGTTTTAATTTCACTAATTACATGTATATTGGATCTGTTGACTCCATAATGTTCTTGTTTCAAATACTTAATTACAAAAATGAATTTTATTTTTTTCATTTTTAACTCGTATGTCAGTGTAAATGAGGGAGCAAGTCACTGAATAATTGCAAGAGTCCAAATACTTAAAGAAAAATGACATACAATTTGAAAGAAATGCGAGAGCTGGAACCCAGGCCAAAACAAATTGCACGCCCTGCATCTGAGTCTTGAATCATCTTCACAGCAACTCGCAGAGCTCAGCGGAGCAGAGGCTGGGATACTTTAAAAAAGGTTGTCCCCTGCTGGTTTGAAATGAAACTACAGGTACAAAGCATACTTTTACTTAATTAAAAGTACTAATACCACACTGTAAAAAAATTAAAACTCTATTACAAGCAAAAGTCCTACTTTGAAAATGTTACTTAAAAGTATGTAAGTATCATCAAGAAAATGTACTTAAAGTATTAAAAGTAGAAGTACTCAATAAAGAAAAAACCTCACATTTGAGAACCTGGAAACGATCAGAACAGTTCTGTCAATCAACTGAGAGTTTAAGCGGCTAATCATTTCAGCTGGACTTGTATGCCATTAGATTGTTGGGTAGTTTAATTTAGAATAAACGTCCTATTTCAACAGTATTTGTTTTGTTTGTAAATATCTTAATGTGTAAAGTAACAAGTAACTAAAGCTGTCAGATTAATGTAATAGAGTAAAAGTTACAAAATTTCCCTTTGTAATGGAGTAGTAGTAGACAGTGGCATGAAAAGAAAAGACTCAAGTAAAGTACCTAAAATTTGTACTTAAGTACAGTACTTGAGGAAATATACTTAGTTACATTTTCCCACTGCTACTAAGTGTAGTGGTAAACACTGTATTACACACCCACACATATATTTACAAGTCAAGTCATGAACATTCCCTGTGAGTGTATGGGTGTACAGTCAATACACTACACCGCAAATTTACACTCACTTACAGATTCTCCTTTAGCCATGGACTGTATACAGCTACAGTAACTTTGAGCCTCCGCAGGCTTCACTCTGAGCTCAATGTAAAGTCTCCGCTGACATCCTGTCTGCCTGGCATTCTTAAACTAGTCTGTAAAACATGCATACCATTTTTATACTCAGGTGTTTTGATTACACACCCGTCCTGGAAGGGGTTCATATGAAGGGGAAAGGAATACAATTCACTGTAGTTTAAATAATGAAATAAAGTCATTTTATAGGGAAAATCTCTTTCTGTCAGAATGTGAGGGAGTCAATTATAAGACAATTGCCCAATCCAATGAGAATTGCAGTCATCATGGCCCATGAAGGCACTATCTGCTGCAGGTATGTGTAAAGGAGAAATAGGATTTTTAGTACAGCAGGCTCCTCTCCGATATTTTCTAGAAAATAAAGTTGCCTTCTCTTACAAAGAGACAATGGTCAAAACAGATGTTATCATCCAGATTTCTATCTGACCACAAGTTGTTAGCACCTGTTTTCTTGCAAACATCTGCAGACTGTTTTATTCCAGCAAAATGCAGTTATACTCCATTGGAATTGTAAGCTGTAGGGGGGGGGGATGGAAGATAGAAGCAACACCACAGATATGGTATATCAGCCATGCACTGAGGAATTCCAGCTAATACTGTCACAGCAATACTGGGTTTAAATGAGTTCCAAATTCTGTTGTCCTCCTCTCTATAGATCCGTTATCTTATTGGTCTTCCTCTCTGTCTGCCTGCCAACTCCTGAAAACATTCTGTTGTCATGTCTGATTACAATTATGTCTGTGAGAGAGCATGATACCCTTCTGAAAATGTGTTTTCAAACAAGTGTCTTGTCTAATTATTTGGCAGGCCCCTTGATATGACTGCCGAAGACTTGGGAGAAGACAGAGAGAGATAGAGGAGAAGAAGGGAGAGGCAGGGGAAGGAAAGGAAAGAAGGGATTACAAAGAATAAATTGAGAACAATGAAACAAAAACAACGGCTGCAAAACCATGTCTGGGCTGTGTGCGCCTCTTCCCCAGCCTTGTCTCTGCATAGTCAAAATCCCTGTTAGACAACAAAGGCGAAGGCTAGTCATTGTATTTCCTGGATACAGAAGAAGCTCAACAAATTAAAGCTACATCAGGGAGGGAGACTGAGAGAGACACAGCGGCTTAATTCTGTTCCTATGGCAGCCGAGGCTTCCTCACTGCTGTGCCTCGCTTAATGACCGGTAACTTTCAAGAATAGCGTGAGCTCATTGACACATTTAGGTTGATGCATGCAAGCCCGTCTCTTCTCATCACTCAGTCAACCGTCCATCATGCAGTTATAGTTTTTGGGATGGTTGGTATGTCTATCACTGACAATTACACATGGTTTCACAGATACACACTGTAGTTACACAGTTACTAAAGAAATGAATAACTCTAATGAAAAGGTTGCAATAAGAGAAATACAAAAAATAAAAACAGTGCAAGTTCCCCAGGAATAAAGAAGGTGCACATACTGTACATGCACTCAGACAATTGACACACACAACATAGGAATGCACTCTCAAATTTATTCAGATACACACACTTGTTCACACAGTGGTGCCTTAAGGACCTTGGTGGAATGCCGTCTTTACATCGTAATTAGTGAGAGGATGTCTTTGTGCATAATTATTCACAAATCCCCCTACAGGAAATGAATGCATTACCCTAAACATGCATAGCAAAAAGAAAAAGAGGGAACAGGGCTTATTGGGGAGTGCTGTAATGAGACATCCAAATAACTGTGATTTCAGATCTTCCTGAGTTAAATTGCTACGTTAAACCCATTTAAGCAGATAATGTGTGTGTGTGTGTTTGGGGGGGGTTCTTGGAAGAAAGCACAGATCAGTACATATAGGAGCCTTGAATAGTGCACAATACGTAGTTTGTTTCGGGTATTTTTTCATGCTGGGATCCCTTGTGTGCACGTGTGTGTGCAGTACCGATGCATGCATTTGGGGGCATGTTTAGAGTTTACAACGCAGCAATACCTGAGTTCGTTCTTCATGTTGGAAAAGCTTGTGTCCTTTACAATGTAAAAAAGAAAAGAAGATAAACCGAGGTGTGCTTAGTATTGAAAATCATTGTGTAGAATAATCCAGACATCTGCTTTTCAGATCACCCCATCTGAGAGAGAAGAAATAATGCCGATTCTCATCCTTGGCATACTCACACGGAGCTCCCATCCCACCAGCAGCCTTTAGTGGTTTTCCCGATAAATGGGTGTCATTATTATCAATACTATGTTTTTGATGCTGCACGGTGCCTGCATCATTCTGCTAGTCAGCTTCACTTGACTTCTGGAAAAATGACAGCAAAAGAATAGGAAGAGATGAAGACATGAAGGAGTGAGCAATAGAAAGAAAGTTCAAAGTTGAAGAAGATCGTGTGTTTTTCTTCCGCCTGTCCTTGGGGAAAAGATAACTGTCTGCCTTGCATACTCATTTATTGCTTCACACAGAAAAAGAAATATGTCTGACACACTCTACCACGTATAATTACATACCCACCATACACCAACTAATGCATGGTGTCTGCATGCAGACACGCAGAGACAGCAGGTTTAACTCTTGTATAGGTGTAAATCAGAGCAGACAATTAGTTATTGTGGGTTTCTCTCAGCATGGGAGCCTGCTGTGAGATTGGATGAATTGAGAGAAATAGTGAAGGAGGTTGAGAAATCATTCAACAAGAGAATGTATTATAAAGATGGATGAAAAGCTATGGTATTAATTACAGTAGCTAGATTCTGGAGGCTAAATCTACCTGCAGGAGCCAGAGCTTTGTGCTGCTTTGTGGAAAAATCTGTGGCTGCATCGGTGTGTCGATGCCTCTCTCTCTCTTTTTGTGTGTGTTTGTTTGAAAAAAGTGCCACTCACTCACTTGTAATGTTGAGGAAGCATTTCTGATAGGTGTGTTCCACAAACAGTTCTCCCTATGAAGACAGCAGTCAGGAGGAAGAGCACTCACCACTGTTAGCAGGTGTCACAATCCTTGTCTGTACTGTATGTGTGTGGGTGTGTGTGTGCGCTTGTGTGCATCCCTGTGAAGCTTGCAGACGTAAGGATCTTCACTTACAGTTTTGCAACTGTGAGCAACTCTGACAGACTGTGTTTGCCTATGAGAGGAACGCTCCACACAGCTAGAACTTTTAACACTGTGTGTGTCTGTGTGTGTGTGTGTGTGTGTGTTTATACCTACCTATGTGTGCATCTATGTGTGCTTGAGTTGTTGCAAGCCTCCCTATGAGACCCTACAGAGACAGCGTTGTTAGGACGACTGCCGTACAGCTAGGTCGGGGCCTAAAATAACTTAATTTAATACCTGTGTTTTCCGAACATCTTGTCTCAACATGCAGCTACAGAAGTGCTGACTGCTCTCTGGAGCACTGCTGACACATGTCCACTGATGCTGTCTTTGCTCATGAGAAGTGCAGTTAAACAGCAATCCCAAATAAACAGTGTTTACCTCTGCAGGAGTGTTGCCAGGCATCTAAGCACACGGTGCGAGGATATCTATGGCGAGAAGTCTCCTATTAAAACAAGAGCTGTTGAGTCTGTAGTCGAGCTGTACTGGAAAAGTAGAGCTTGGCGCATCAAGGTGTTAGCAGGCTTCAAAGCCCTTCACATGGAAGAGATTTACAGTAAATGCCTTTCTGCTCCATTCAGACACATGTTCTGTCAAGTCTGCCTGGCAAGCCGGCTGCCTGGCTGCATTACCGGCAAACCCTTTGCAGCCATCAAACTTAACTGGGTTGGACGTTTTTCTCTTACAAACGTATTTCTACTAGCTGAATGTCTTACAAAGCAGCTGTAGAGCATAAAACACGTCCTCATTTCCCATTGCAGTACATACATCAAGTGACATAAAACAGCTGCAATAAATTATGTTATCTAGTAGGTTTATAATTGTCTTTCTCGGTTGGAATGTGGCTTTTATACTGATATAAAGGAATAGTTCTACATTTTGGAAATAGGCATTTTTGCTTTCTTGTTCTCTCCTGCCACCCTTTCATATATGACTTTCTGTGATTGGTTTGAAGATTTTTGTTTAACCAAACTTCATAAAAAACCTGTTGTTTGTTTCATCGATCCCATTGTTTCCTTGCCATATCACAGTTTGTTCAGCTTGTACAACAATGTCTGTACTGTTATGTGTCCTTTTTTCCTGCTTCAGGGTGCTGTGATCACCCCGGCAACGGCTCTAGAGCCCAGTTTGTCTCTTCACCCCTCCAGTGTAATGACTCCTCTCACCCAGCAGATGAACCACCTGTCTCTGGGCACCACAGGCACCGTGAGTCTCAGCTTGTGCTTCCTCTAAACTGTCTTGCTCTGCACGCATGTGTGTGTGTTTATCTTTTGAGTTGTAATATAATCAATGCAATTAGTCCGTGGAGATTTCCATGATCAGCTGTAATTGGAATTATCTCACGGCAGAAACCACAAAGCCACACACATGGAAATTGCCTTTATCTGTTTGCTGAAATGTGCGATGACCCTGGGACCAAGCCAAACTATTATGTAAAGTATAGTAAAGCGTCACAAAACCACATTCCTCCGCAAGAATGTCAGACAGTACTTTCCATCCAGATATTTTAAATGACAAATTGTCTGCACCCACATTATAATACTGTCTGGATTCCCCCCCCCCTCCCCACCTCTCAGCAGTACATGCCTGCTGCAGCGGCTGGTCCTATGCAAGGCACCTACATTCCCCAGTACACTGCAGTGCCTGCCTCTGCCATCACAGTGGAAGTAAGTTGTGTACACATATATACAAAATTCTCTTGTAGTTTAGATGTAGATAGATTTGATGCAAGTAAATTAAGCTGTAGTTTATTCATAAAAAATGCTACCTAAGAGAGACTGATACTGAGACCAAGCCTTGATAATATCAGAATCAGGTTGTGGTTCTGTTTGTATAATTCAGAGTGAGAGATTGCCACTAATTATATTAAATTCCGAAAAGTCAAAGGAACTGTCATCTTATTTCCAAAACAAGCACCAGAAATTAAATTGGGTCTGCTGGAAGATCACTTTTAATCAATACCTGTCTTTGCTGAACTGTGTTTTCTCAGTAAGCCTTTTTTCAGGGCTGTGTGGAACAAAGAGTCCTAAATGAAACCTTGTAGCTGTGTAAAAAAGCTTGATATCTGACTTGTTTGTGGTGTCAGGGCATGGTGACAGACCCATCTTCACAGACAGCCGCCCCCTCCTCCCAGGACACCAATGGGCAGCAGCCTTTAACAGTGGAGACTACAGGAGATCATGCCTCAGCATACTCTTACCAGCAGTCAAAGTGAGTGTTGTTGTAACAGAGGTGTTACATTATTGGGATTTTACTCTTGCATTGCACTGTCAAGTTTTTTTCTCTATTGTTATAAATGGATGAAAACAGTTAGTGGCATGCAGCATTTTCTGCGATAACTTAGATACGCCATACATCTTTTTTTCAAGTACATTTGTCAATATATACGCACACACACACACAGCAATTTCATTCAAAACACATCTTCAGCTGCTTTTTTAATAGTGGAAAATAAGTTTTAAAAGATGTATTCATAGAGAGAGATTTCCATGCACATGTATTTAGTGCTCTCACTTTACGTAAAGCTAACAAAGTCATGCGTATTATTGAGACAACATTCCACTTCAGAAAGATATAATGTATAATCTGTTTTACAGTATGTTAGAGCCGTTCTCTGTGTCTTAACAACTGGCGGAAGTTATGTTAGTTATAATGTGCTGTGTAACTCAGGACTCAGATTCTTATTTTTTCTTTCAAATAGTCTTTGTCACTTAGGTATAAAGCAATATAAATGCTGAACTTATAATACATTATGTCCACCACTTTTAGTACATTATGTAGTTTGTTGTTAGTTGTCATGAATGATTATAAGAATGTATTAAGAGTTTTATAAAGCCTTATAAAGGCATTACAAAGTCTTATGAATGTGCTTATAATGCATTATTTTTTCCAACATATCTTTCATTGTTTCAAAACATAACAGAGCAATACAAGGAAATGCAATTACATTTAACAAACATGTCTACCCACCAACCCACCCCCACCCCCACCCCACCCTCTCAAGTGATTCCAAATCTTGGTTGGGAATCAGGTCAATGAATTGGTCCATTCTGGTCCATTATATAGAAAAAATTAAACAAACATATTTCTTTAATCTTAAGTACTGTCATAATGCGTTGTTGACGTAGAAAGTCTTTTTATTTAGCATAAGTGCAGAGAAAAGGCCAGACAAAGAACGCGCTTACACTGTATACAAGTTAAATGTAAAAATGTTTTCAGCAGTGATTGCTGAGGTTGGAATTCACAAGTTAAATAAATCATGTTAAATAGTGTGTCTAGATATTTAGCTACAGAAGAAAACAGTGTGTAGTTGCACAGACAAAATGTTGTGTAGTTTTGGTCACAGAATCATGTCGACCTTTGCTTGTAAAACACATTTTTATCATTCTCCTGGTGTTTATTCATCTTGTTTTTCTGCCCAGCTGATAACCTGCTGGTGGTTTCTTTTACACACAGCGGTCAGACAAAGAATGTGTGCCTGCTGTAGCATTGTCCACGGTTTCCTCAGTTACCCTTTTTTCACTGACTTGTTTTTCTGTCTCCTTTAGATAACAAGATTGGTAGGAATCATTGCTGCATTGCCTTTAGAAGGACTGCACTGAGGCGCTGGAGACACAAAGAGAATCAAAATGAAACGGGGACAAAAAAAAAAGAGGTGACGGGCAACACTGAGGGGAGAATGCTTCCACTGTGCACCAAATAAAAGACAAAATGAAGAAAAAAAAATCAATTAAATTTCTTACCTGGTTGAACCAAGAAAAAGACAAGAGAAGGAAAAAGAAATGATGGTTTACTGAACTTGAAGACAATGAAATCAAACGCAGTCTGCAGCTTTGAGTTTATCATTTCTCACTGTGAGACTGGACTCTGCCTCCGAAGGAAGAAAAGAAGACAGACTGAAATCTAAACTCAACCAACAAGCTGTACAGAAAAAAATAACATTTGAATGTGCAGGTAGATTTTCAGACATTTTTTATTAAAAGAAAAGAAAAAAAGGAAGGAAGCAAAGTCTAGAAAAAAAACAACAGGTTGTCTTCCTTTGATATTAAGCTACATTATTTTCATTCTTTTTATTATTTGAGTAGTTTTCTAGAATATCAATGTTTTAGTAAATCTTTATTGCCTTAATTTTCTCAATCGTTGGGAAAAAATATTTCCATAGTGTTGAATTATTAAACAAAGAGTGGTTGAATGATTTGAGAGCTTCTTGGAGAGTTCCGCGAGCCAGCGAGGTGAAATCTACAAAGCTATGTACAGTTGTACAGGATTAAAAAAAAGGTTGTAATTGTATGAAGATGATTTTAAATTATGTGGTGCAGTGCAGCCGATGTTGGTTTGGAGAGGGAAAAACATCTTCTCTTAAGTATGCGACTTGTAGGAAGGGTCAATACACTGCTTCCTGGGAAATGCAGTTAGGTTTAATCATGGGATGAAAGTTCCATTTCTCCATCCCATTTGTATTATTTGGTTTTGTTTTTAAATGCAGTCTTTTTACCTTTCAAAAACTTGTTGCTTTGCCTGCTTTGCTTGTCTCACCGCAAAAAGAAAAGTTAAAAAAGGAACATCTCTGACTTTGACAAAAAAGCAGAAGAAAAAAATGCTAGGGTTTTTAAATGTGCAAAAAGCAATAGTTTTTAGTAAAACTGTTGACAGTTTCTTGAGTCTTTCTTAACCTTTGAACAAAAGCAGCAGACAGGTGGCGTATTTTATACCAAAGATGAAGAAACTAGGTAGTGAAGAGTTCTTCCTTACTGTATGTTGCTTTTTTTTATTTTCTTCACCTCTGAAAATGATTTTTCCAGCTTGGTAGTGTTCGTGTGTGAGATAGTGTACTCAGTGACTGGGACCATGCAGTCGGTCTTTAACACAACTGCCTCAACAAGAAGCGCATGCTCTGAGATGTTTGTTTGTCATGTGATCAAACGGGGTGATGATCTAAAGTGGCTGTAACATCTGTCGAGAGACTAAACACAGAAAAGGGAGGAGGTAGGTATGTAATTGTGAAGTTAGTGTAATACTTGTGGTAAAGAGGCCGAAAACTCATTCTATCCTGTGGAATATTGGAGTGCACTTTTTAAACCTGTGTGTACGCCCAACAACACCGTCTTCTGGCTGCAATGCCTAATCTTAAAGGTGCCCTGTCACACACATTTTCTTACTTTGTGGTAATGTCTGAAGGTCTACCATGGACTCTGTAACATTTTTTTGTGGAAAAAATGCTTTTGTTAACTTTTTTTCAAGCCATTCTTGCGTGGTATAGAAAACCTGCAGGAAGACTCCGCTTCATTTCTGCCAGTTCTCATTAATATTCAACGGGCTAAGCTGCTTGACTCTGATTGGCTGACAGCTAGCCAATGAGAGCCCGGCTATCGGCATCCATTGCCTACGCAACTGGGCGAGCTCATGAATAGTAAGGAGCTCAGGCAACATGACAGCAGACTGACCAGCTTTAATTAGCCTGATATCTCTGCTCTTCAGTGGCTAGAGCTGATGGAGGAGGTAGCAGTTCATTTTCTTTAAAGAAAGTGGGTGGAACTCATGACTAAAATACTCATGCGTTCTTTTGTTATGTTACTTATGGATGGAATTGTAGTAAAAATGTAAATGATTCCCCTTTTTTGCTGGGGACCCCTTGGAACTCTCTCAAGAAACCTTGGCACCCACTGCTCTAGATTTATTTAGATATAAATTCCCAGTCTCAGTCCATAAGACAAACTGTTTTACGCCACTGTCTTGCCATACAAGCCATTTAAAATGTGAGCGGGGTGATGATCTCTGATAGAGGAAAGAACATTTCTGTTGAATGAAATCATTTCAGCTTATGTATATTCTAAAAGGATGAGGATTTTGTTTTCTGTTTTCTTTTTTGTCTTTTTTTAAGAATTGATTATGATGTGTGAGCTGCTAAACACTTTTTATTATTGGGGGATTGAGACAGTCTTGTGTTGGGTGGGTGTAAAAGAGATACAATTTTAAAATTGACTATTTGAAGCCAAGATAAAGACATTTAATTGTTATCCATGACTTGACAGCGTAAAATGCATCCTAAGTTTTGTGCCTCTTCTCAAGTGAAAGAGGAGATGTTCCCGGTTGCAGCCTTCATAAAAACACAAAACAAATATCAGAATACTATTTTCTTCGATTGCTAAGAGTTGGTAATAAGAATCTCCATTAATGTACTGAGTAAGAGAGCATCGGGGGACTTTGACTGGCTGACACAAGGTCTGAGGTCAGTCCTTGAAGCCCCACCTACCTGACTCTCCACCAATAAAAAGAAGCCAATGGAGATGTAGGAACTGACAGACACATTGAAAAAGTTCAACCAAAATCAAGCAGATACAAACCTCTGCGGGAAAATAAATTATTGAAAGAAGAGAGGAAGTAGAGAACAGAAGTGATATTTATGAGATCTTTTTTGTACAGGTGTGTTAAAGAAGATGCAACAGAAATAACTGATGATGCTATTTTTTTATTTGCTTGGTCACATGCCTCCCATGTCTTTGAACTTGTGATTCTGAGAGTGTCTGTAGAACCAGTGGATATTGCTGTAGTTTCAAATGTCTCTTTTCTTTTTGTTTTCTTTTTAGACAAATCTTTCAATAAAAAAAACGTCACAAACAGTCAATACTGCCCTTGTAAATTACGCAGGAACAAGGCGGTACCACTAGAGTGCACTGTAGTACACAGCATGAGAATACACAGCATGAGATGGGGGATGTAAGGATACTGGATGAAAAGCTGTGTGTGTGTGTGTGTGTGTGTGTGTGTGTGTGTGTGTGTGTGTGTGTGTGTGTGTGTGTGTGTGTGTGTGTGTGTGTGTGTGTGTGTGTGTGTGTGTGTGTGTGTGTGTGTGTGTGTGTGTGTGTGTGTGTGTGTGTGTGTGTGTGTGTTATTTTGTTTTGTTTTATTTTATTTTATTTTAACAGGTCACCAGGACGTCAAATTGATTTGAAGAAGCCACCAGTGTTTGGTATTAAATTATATTAAGTGCCAAGCTCAGGTAAAATCATGATGGTAAATGATTCAACACGGAAGTCTGAATCTCACACAACAGCCATGAAAGGTACAGTTAGTAGGTTTATTATATACTGAATAGAGAATTAGCAAAACAGGACCAATATAGTAGTCAGTGCATTACATACACATCATGCATAATTCTCTTAAGTGCAAAGACAACAAGCTACCCAAGTAGAGAACCATGTATACAGAATGTCAAAAGACACACATTTGAATTCATGCTGTTTTCATTCAGAAATGATGTTGCAAAGAAATAGAGAATTAATTGTTTTGTAATGCCTTAATTGTGAGAAAAGAAACTCATTTACCAATACTGTAACAAGGACCATACAATAGGAAGCATTCTTATTTGCTTACTTGCTGCTCACCAACCAATGAAATGTATTGGATGTACTTATCAAGTGTGTTTTCAAGACAGTCAGTCAGATCCATTGCTCCCTCTCAGCCATGCTTAGCGTTGCTACCACTCTCAGGGGTCTGTTGCTGACTGATTGGCATTCATCTACAAAACTGACTAAATTGAGTCAAAAAACTCAAATAACCTTGTTGCATCAATGCTTTATATTTGTAAACTAGTCTCTGCTGATTGAAGTCTTTCTCTCATTCAGAAGTCTTTCACAGCAACACTGAGTAGAGATGACACTGAAAACTGGAAATGTGTGGATTGTCAGTGTTGATACTTTTTTATTCTTTGGTGTAGTTTTCTCAGACTACTCCACTGAATATATATTGAATATTTATCCAACAATATTTTGTTCTTAAAATAGAGAATGAAAGCTTTCCCAGGGAAAGCCCAGGCAAAATCATAATGAAACAATGGCACATAGCACATTCAATGCATTGTTTATTAAGGTGGTTTTTATTCCATAAATGTGGAGTCTTTTTGTGTGTACTTCTATCTTTCAAGCTTTCAACGCACATTGATTACACAATGTGCAACAAGAACAAGCACATGGACATTTCTGGGTGCTCTTTCATCATCAGGCTATATCACCTGTTTTTGTCTGTAAAATAGCACTATTTTCCTTTAGTGGAGCTTGGAATAGTAAAACTGAAGTGATCCCATTATTCAAATCTACATGAGTTTCCCTGAGGCACAAGATGAGGTTTTCATTTTGAGGCTCTTACTTTCATAAAAACTCATCATTTAAATAAAAGGCATTTGTTAGTAACTTTCAGTAGTTCAGTAACTTTTACTGTAGTAGATCCTTGGCACATGCTGCTGCAGCGCTCTCCCTCTCCTTACAGAATAACAGCAGGCGCCGGCAGACCGGCTTGTAATGTACACTCTCAGTAGCAGGTGCGAATGAGGACGATGAAAAAAAAGACAACAGTTATGATAGTAAGTGCTGAAAATAGAAAGACAAGGCCGGCAAAGACGGGGTCCGTCATGGGGGTGGTATATTTTACCTCAGACGGGATCATGTTGGACATACTCAGCATGTAGCCCAAACTCCAACCTATGCTGGTTTTCTTTACCTGAAACAAAGAGGAGAGATTACCCATGTTTTGTAGTGATATTGTATGCTGCACACTGTATTTTTTGTAGTAAATGCAGCTAATACATCACTTTGCATGTCTAGAGAAGTTGCACAATTGCAGCTCTAAGGGAAAAGATGAGTCACACCTTACAAAGAACGCCAATGTAAATACAAGTGTGTCTGTTTTTTAATTTCTTCTAAAAGGACCTACCAAACCACCAGACTCCCACACAGCTTTAAGGCTCTAAACAGGACACGCAGAACACTTACTCTCTTGTTGGTGGGATTGGGATTTGGGAGCATCGCCAGCTGTTGTGGAACGTTCTTTTGTTAAAATCTAAAGGCAAATCGTCCTGCAATTTGGAAACTGCTGCTCTAATGTGTGACTTTTCAACATCTTCTGTGTTTCTTAATGACTCATGACTAATAGACTGCATGTCACAGACCAGGAATCCCCTTCTGTTGAGGGAGTTCCATTGTAAGAGGCGCTCCGTGTCCTCAGGGCATCGCAGAGCGATACATAGCTTGCCATTCACTCTGGCCTCAACCTTCCATGTGTGCAGATGGTTACTATGTCAGCCATCCATCTTTGATAGGTTCTCATGGGTGGCTTCATTCACATTCAATGTCATTATGTGTTTTGTTTGTTTTGCTCAACCAACCTCTCTTTTGAAGTCAATGTTTTTCCATGTTTCTTTGTCAAACTTATATCCATCCACCAGCAAAGTGAAGACATAGTGAGATGCAAAACAGTAAGTCTTGAGAAATTTGGGATCTATTCCTGCCTTTTCTGCCTTTAGCTGAAAGGAAGAAAAACAGAGATTAGAGTGGCCTGTGATTAGGAAGAAGAATTATACTGTACAAACGAATGAAGCCGGATGTTAATACTAATGTCAAGACAATACTGAGACAAAACAATGTGCAATCAAGACTGATTCCAATTCATAGTTAAGATAAGATCAAATAAAACTACATCCATCCATAAGAATTTTTTTTTTAAACAGTGCTATTGTGATGTCTGACACATTGGTCACGCGTCTATAGGTCCCGTGAAATAGAGAATTATCTGCTCAGACGTGGCAGAATTATTCTTAAAGGTCTTGGAATCTCCAAATAGCTAAGCTGATGATTCTAAAACAACAACCCTACTGACAAATATGATCTGAATGTGTAAGTTCAGTTTTATTGAGTTAAAGTTCCAACGTGTAGGTATTCCTCCCATCTAGCGTTGAGATCATATATCGCAGTCAACTCTCTCTCACCACGCAGTTCCAAGTACGTCCTACAGCTACGGTAGCCTTCACGCTTCAAAAAGCCGGTCTCTCTATCCTTTTTCTCTTTCTGTGCGAAGAAGAAGACTCCTGTTCTTAAAATTTGGATTTTGAATGTGTGTGGTCCTCCATGTTCTTCTAACTTGCCGGGGCCTTTGGAGCGGCGATGCCCATCAGCAGCACCTGTGAGTTTATCTTGTTACTTCAAAAACGCAAAAGACGGAGCAGTACAGCCTGTGTGTCTCTTACCGGTAAACGGATTTTAAGATGGCGCATGAATATTGAGCATCCACCCCAGTTAATGTGAATAGAAACGTAACATTTTAAGCCAAAAGGAATACTTGGAATTGATGGTGGTGGTAAATATTCATGATAAAGGACAAGTTTGTGAACGGGCAACACCGATTATGATAACGAACAACTAAACACGTTACACACTTTACTTTAAGTTGCTGTTTTGACTAAATGTTTTAACAGAAGCACCCACACTAAATCACACAGAGGAAAATGTTCCCACACTGCTTGGCACACCTCAGCCGGTGGAAATAAAATACTGACTTCTGCTCTATTCTTGATGAGTAATATTGTTGTTGGTCTGAGTGGAAGTGTTTGCTGCACCACTTACATTTTAGAATTCCTGTCCTTTTTCTTCCCTATATTTTTGCTTCTCCCAGCATTTAATTTGTTTCTAACTCTTCCTAAACTATCTTCTCATCCTATCTCCACCTGTTTTCCTTTTCTTATTACTTGCTGTATGAAATTAGAAAGGCTTACTTGTGTCCAATTTGTGTTGCAGTATTTCGTAATTGAGGCGTTGAATTGATCAAGATCTGTTGTTCCATTCATCCCAAGGGCCTTAGAAGTAAAGAAGAACCCTGCATATGCCTGGCAGGAACAATAGACATATCATAAGATTTTTTTCATCTTCATCTCTCTTCTTGCATGTGTTTTATTTGCACTGTGTGTTACCAGAAAATCTCCAGTGACGGGCGGCTGCTCGACCCCGTTGAGGGAACACTGGGATGAGTTACAAGTCTTGAAAACAAATATGGATTTTACTATGCTGCCACACTTTTCTGGGTTGCCTGTTCCCACCAAGAAGAGTTCTTGATTTGGATTGTAGCCGTTAGGCTTTTTTGTGCACTCTGTGTCATAAATGAAAGAGGCCTTGAAGGTGGTGTTGAATCCTTTAGGGTAACAGGGGTTCTTTATGTAGGTGGGGTCAGATGATTCCTGGAACGTTGAACGGAGGAAATGTCAGTAGAAAGAATGGAGGATGATGAAATACCACTACATATCAGAAAAAAGGGACAAGAAGACACATGATGGGATGACATGAGAGCTTTGGACAGCATTACTTGCTATCTATATATAAAAATCATGATTAATTTACTTGACTATGACAACAATTTGAAGTTAACATATTATGCCAGGACCCTTCTGCAAATGTATACTCATAACATATCCTCACTGAATAGCATATTTATCCAACTCAATTACTGATAGTTTCAGGAATTAAGCTATAAGCTGCCAGAAATAATGCATTTCTCGCAGACTAGCATGACGACATTCACAGTCCGATCAATATGCTTAATGACATAATGCATTCTCGACTGGTCTCCCTTTGCCTGTTAGCAACTCAGGTTCAACAATATTCACTGATCAATTCTTAACTAGGCGTTAATGGATCTTAGCCTGCACATGCATGCAAAAAAAACAGACATTCCCACTGCGATGCGATACACACACACACAAGCGCTCAAACACGAACATAGAAACGCATAACATACAGGGATAGAACTCAGAGAAAAACCATCCCCCTTATAGTACCTGAAAGACATGACATGTGAAAGAACACACATACACAGACAACACAAAACAAAAAGATGTGTACCTGAACTACTTTGTCCAGAACCCTTTTTTCAGCCTCGTTTTTGCCATAGCAGAGGAAACTATGTGTGTAAACATTGTAAGGGTAACCATACAGTTTGACATGCAGGTAGTCAGGCCCGCTGAGATCATCCTGGACAGCAAAGGCGATCTGTGTTGACGCCCCACCGAGGTCCATGGACCCTACGGTATTTTTCCCTTCTGGGCGTACATAGGTATTCCAAAGGTTTTTCTTCAAAAATAATGGGAAATGTTAGTATAGGGTGAACTGTGAGATGGCCTCTGGTGAAATAGTTTGTTCCCCTTTAAAGGGACATGTACATGTTGACCTACAGATAGATCCATGAAAGTGTCTTACCTCGAGAAAGTTGTCCATGAGGTAGTTGACAGTGACCCACCCATACAGCCCTTCTTCTTGACCAGTAATGATGGTAGCATTATGGAAGTTGAAAGGCAAAGATCTCAGGTATTCTGTGAGACTTTCCAGGATTTCATTGCTCCTCTGTTCATCCTTCTCACTTATAGCAAAGCAGAAAAAAATTACAGATCTTATTGGAAACAGAAAGTTTAGTAGCCATGGAATATGGAATCAGTGTCATTAAAGCAAAGTATCATATTTAAAAAAATATGTTTGCGCTGTTTTTTGCTGAGTTAGAAAAGCAAATTTATACTAATGTCATGTCTGTACGCTACATCGGAAGCCAGAGCTGGCCAGGAGATGGTTAGCTTAGCTAAGTGAATTTCCCCAAATGTCTACTACAATACCAATATCAATAATAAGTATACTATACATGGAGTATTTAGATTTATATATAAAGGAAACTTATCATGAAAAGCTAATTTGTCAGTGCTTGTGCACATGTATTTAGGTATATGGAATGCCTACCAACCCACACACTGTGAAATATGACAACCCAGTCAGTTTTCTGTGAGCTGTCTAGATCATAAAACATAGGATTCAACAAGTCATTCAGATTTGGCTCCCCTTCCTATGTCACACATGTGCTAGTAGAAACCGTAGACACAAGCATGAATTGATTAAATGTCCCCATTACTGAAATTATAGCAAACAAAGAAATTAATTTGAAAGAACCCCATATTTCCATTTCCCGGCATCAGTGTTACACCATCTTGAATTTTGCCCCACCCTTCAGTCTAAATGAGTGTTCACTGATGGGGCTTCCTGGTGACGCACAGGGTTTTGGGGAAAACCATGTGGTGCATAAATGTATTGCTCTACAATACCTTAATGGCGAGAAAATACCATAAAGCTGACTTATTTCAACAATTTCTTACTGTAGTAGTCTCATTCCAGCAGTAGCTCCCAGAAACAGAGGTGTGGTTTTATGTTTTTTAGCAGGAATAGCTTTGGTGATGTTGTCCATGCATTCTTTGAATCCCTTCCATGATTTGGCGTCTTTCTCTGGGTCAACTTTCATCTCTGAGATGCCATTACCTGTAGGCACAATGCAAAGATAAAATCACATTCCTAAGCACAGGCGCTACAGATTTATAGTGATATGTTCATGTGTAACATTTGGAACCTGGTCAGTTCAACAAAATAACGATTTAAAAAATGCTCAGTAAGCTTTAGCTTTTTTTCTCTCTCTTGTTTACCCGCTATACTTAAATTTACCCTACTGCTAAATGTACATTTAACATTTTATGTAACTCTACAAATTGTAGAACTTTTACACACAAAACTTGCAATCGGTGTAGAGAAGCAGCAGTAACTCACCAGCGACTTTACAGTTCATTTTCTCAGTCACCACTCCGGTTTTATTGTGCTTCTCCCCTGGCCACTCGTACAGGTACACATTGGAACGTGATGAGCCTGAGTCTATCACTATGCCATACTGAAGAAAAATAAGAAAAAAATCAATTTTGGTCTATTTGATAGCACTTTTTACATTGAATAGTGAAATATCGTAAAGCCCTAAATGATTTTGTTAACATGGCAAAGAGCTAAGACTATCAAAAAAAAAGAGGCTGCTGCAACCCCCACCACCCCTTTAAAAACACACACATTGTTCAACAGGACCTGGATCATAGTACCCTGACATGGTACCCTGACCCTGAAAACGTGGAACAGTTTGGCATCACATTCAAAACTGTCAGTGTCGGAGCCAAAGCATGTGTTTGCATACCTGTTTCTGTTTCTCTCTGTATGAGAACTGTTTTGTACTTTTACTTTGTGGAAGAGAAAAAGAGCTACAGCAAAATAATGACTACACATGTGTGTGTGCATCCATTGATATTTGTGCACGTGCACGTATAAGTTCACCTCCAAGCTGTACTCTTTGGACCTCCAAGTGTCCTGGATGACGGCAACAGCAACAAGGGCAGCAATACTAGCCAAGAAGAGAAGCAGTACTCCAGCTATGCAACACTTGTAGCACGTCTTCTGTTTGGAAGCCATTTCCTGTTGGAGAGAAATGGGGTTTAAAAAAAATAAAAAAATAAAGTGTGGTTCTCACTAAAAGCTTTTTTGCTCTCAAAGTGATGACATGGGAAGAAGTTTAAAAAATGATGATAAACAGTAATAGTACACTTTATTTACTTTAAGCTAAAAAGAAATCATTGGCAGCATTAATAGTATTGATGGACTAAGCAATATCACCAAACAAATGCATAAAAACAAACAGAACAGGAGGAAGCATGTGGATTATGATTGGCTGTCTCAATAGTGGGTTTTTTCAGTTAAATTGCCTTCTTTTTATACAAGATTTTACAAGATACTTTAATGCCATAAGATTATGTTTGACCTATTTAATTAAGGCAAATATGCAAAGCAATTATAAATATGTGTTGTTATGATCCACAAAGGAAAATACAAGCTTCAGCATAAGATTCCTTGAAGATAGTAAAATGGGGATTTAAAGTTTATTAAAGAGAGTTTTGGGAGGTGTCAGTTTCTACCAAGGTTGTCAGTAAGAAGAAAAAATAGGCTTTAATTCCTCAAGAGCCAGCAAGCGTATTGGCCACTGTCTCTTGTATATATAAACTTGTGTGTGCAGTTGGACCGAATGAAACCTTACTGGTTAATTATGTATCTACCTAATTTGTAAAAATAACAGTGATTGGATAGTCTGAGTATACCCTGCCCACTCTACGGGCAATTTGATTTCTCCCTGTAGCTCGGTCTGGAAACCTGCAAGTTTAATTCTCCTGCTTCAGTTCACAATTTTGCAGGAACCAATCACAAACTGGCCTATCTAACTGGCGCGCTATCGGTGGGTTTACCACGATGACCATGGAGAAGCGACCAAGCAGCTTCTTGGTTACATTTAACATAGCGACCACCGAACGCCACCGAAGAGCAGGAACCCGTTGATGCCCCTGTCGCTTCTACGTCACCCGGATCGTTGGTCTGACTGGTTGAAGGACTACCCAATTGCCTACAGACTTATTTGAACTATGCCTGTTGGTCAAGCCTTGTGCAGAGTGAATTCAGAGCAGACTCCCCAGACCAACGCTTAATCTCAAATCTATTGAGTTTGGCTTGGTCTGGTGATAGCCAAACTACTGATTTCCAGAACTTGTTAAGGTCTTAACAAATATTCAATTCAATTTTCAATTCAATTTTATTTATTGTGTCGATTCATAACAATAGTCATTTTGAGACACTTTACAGATTGGGTAGAGTAGGTCTAGACCACACTCTATCATTTACAAGGACCCAACAGTTCTATTAGTTCCCTCCAGAGCAAGCAAGAGTGCGACAGTGGTGAGGGAAAACTCCCTTTTAGGAAGAAACCTCGGACAGACCCAGGCTCTTGGTGGGCGGTGTCTGACGGGCCGGTTGGGGTTGAAATAACTATTGGCAATAATAGTCACAGTAAAAGATAATGTAACAGTGACTACAAATTGTAGTTTGTAGTAGTTTATGGCATAAGCAGGGCATTGCACGGTATTGAAAGGCACAGCAGAGGGTAGCAGGGCAACGCAGAGCGTAGCAGGATTTAACAGGACATCGCAGGACGTGTAGCAGGACCACAGCAACAGCTGCAACCATGATTTTGGAGCCTCCCTTAGCCAAGACACATGCTGGAGGGAAAAGAACACGAGGACTCCGGGAAATATCTCCCCAGAGCTAGGTTAGTAACAGGCATTTCAGGGACATGGATGCAGAGCAATGGAAGGATAAAGGAGAGAGGAGCTCAGTGTGTCAAAGGAAGTCCCCTGGCAGTCTAAAACTATTACAGCATAATTAAGAGAGACAGGGTAAAGAGAGGAGCCTGGTCTGGCTGTACTGCCCTTCTCCCTCTAGTTTTATTATATAATTGATTATGTGGTAGATGAATCTGACGACAATTATGGGAAGCAGTTGGGCCGGGCTAGGCGAAGGTGGTGACGGTGTCTGCCTCCCGAACCCAGACGGAAGCTGATTCCACAGTAGAGGAGCCTGATAGCTGAAGGCCCTGGCTCCCATTCTACTTTTAGAGACTATAAGAACCACAAATAACTCTGAATTCTGGTAGCGTAGTGCTCTAGTGGGACAATAAGGCACTAAGAGCTCTTCAAGATAAGATGGTGCTTGACCATTTAGAGCATTGTAGGTCAGGAGAAGGATTTTAAATTCAATCCTGGATTTTACAGGAAGCCATTGCAGAGAAGCTAATACCGGAGAAATATGATCTCTTTTCTTGTCAGAACACGTGCTGTAGCATTCTTGATCAGCCGGAGAGACTTGTGGGACATATTTGAGTATCCTAATTATAAAGAATTACAGTAGTCCAGCCTGGAAGTAACAAATGCATGTTTTTCAGCATAGTTTTGAGACAAGATGTTCCTATTTTTGGCAATGTTACGAAGATAAAAAAGGCTGTTCTTCTGAGGTTTGTTTTAGATGGGAGTTAAAGGATGTATCCTGATCAAAAATAACTCCTAGATTTCTGACAGTAGTTCTAGAGGTCTTGGCAATACCATCCAGAGTAGCTATGTCTCTTGGTTAAGACTTTTGGAGGAGTTTAGGGCAAAGCAAAAAAACTTCAGTTCTGTCTAACTTTAACATCAGAAAATTGTAGGTCATCCATGATTTTATATCATTTAGACATGCTTGAAGTTTAGCTAACTGTCTGGTCTCTTCTGACTTGATTGATAGATATAATTGTGTGTCATCTGCATAACAATGAACGTTACTTAAGTGTTTTCTAATAACATTGCCTTGAAGAAGCATTTATAAGGAGAATAGAATTAGTCGAAGCACTGAGCCTTGTGGAACGCCATGGCTAGTTACTTTGAGGATTTATCGTTAAAATTAACAAATTGAGATTGATCGGATAAATAAGACTTAAACCAACTTAGTTCGATTCCTTTAATACCAAATAAATGTTCCAGTCTCTTTTACAGGATGATATGTTCATTGGTATCAAATGCAGCACTAAGATCTAGTAAAACAAGTACAAAGACAAGTCGTTGTCTGCAGCAGTTAGTTCATTAGTAATTTTCCCCATTGTCAGTGTACCTGATAAAAACTCTGAGAATTCAGAGAAAAATTCAGAATATGGTCCTGGAGCTTGGCAAAAAACAACAAATATAATTGTAATGTTTTCCATGATGGATGTTGAAGATTAAGAACAAGGTTTTCAAACGAGTTATAATTTAGTTTAGTTTTAGGATTAATTAATTAACAAGCTTGAATCAAAGATGGCCACTGGAGTCACCAACTTCACGTTCCACAGTATAGAGCCCCCAATAACTAGAGTTGGCTTCTCAGCCGGTGTGTTACTGAGTGGGGAGAAACTGTTAGAAAGGCAAACATGTTAGCCATAGCCTCTGATTTGGAGCGGATGCCGTCGTGTGCGCTCCCCGGTTTAAAGCTAGCGCTAGTCTTCTTTTGTAAAAGTCACCCACTCTCCCGGCTACTTGGGGTCTATTGGGGGGGCTGCTAACAGAAGCTGCAGTATATTGGCCCGCACCAGCTACGGGGCGCTGGCTAGCTACGGAAGCATATGATTTTGATTCCATGGTGCGAAGCCGTGCCTCAAACTCACTAAGGCCTCCAGGGCAGCACATATACTACATTCATTTCATGTTCCGTCATCACTAAAGGAATTAGCCAATGCAACAACTGAGATCAGCAAGGGAGTCGCTGTAAGATGATGAAACTACTGTATAAGTGCTTGAGTATAACTACTGTTTAAATACAATAAGGCACTTACCCACCAGATTTAAGCAATAAAGCAGTGTTGAGTAAGTTTTCACTGGTGCTGAAAAGTAGCATTCGTTAATTAAACAGATATGTATGCCTATGCCCGGTTGATGCGGGCTCTAAGCGAATAAAGTGTACTTTAATGCCCAATACTCTCCAATTCCAGGCACTTAGCCACCAGATTTAAACAATAAAGCAGAGTTCAGTTAATTTTTTTGGTGGAGCAGAAAAATAGCGTCTGTGAGATTGGAACACCGGAAATGAGAGTGTATGGATGCACAGCTAAATTACAACATCCAACATTAGATTACTGCCACATTTCAATATTGCACAAACCTACTGGGTAGTGAAACCTGCCATTGAAGATCATTCAACAAGTTTTGTTTAAACTCTTACACGACCCACGGGAGTTTTATGGGTTTTACATTCTCAGATTTAAACCACAGTTTAAAACACGTTGATAATGTTGTGAGACATTTGCAGTTTGATTATCTTTAAAAGATGATTTAAAATTAAACAATAGTTCACTTCCGCTTAAGCATGTGATGCAGAACGTGACTTAGCTTTGTTTCTTCCATAAAGTTCAACAGACTTGGCTTTTACTTTTATTTTCAAACAGGACGTGTACCCCGTTTCCTTGGTGAAAGACCCTTTACCTCTCCAACCTAAGTGGAAATTTGGCACTTTTATACTTTGTCACCTTACTTTCTGCTATGCTCCCATCATAACTACTACAGCCTTTAGAGGGCGCCGCTACTATAACTGTAAATATGACTCATAAATGCTGCTTGAAATAATAACCTATGTGGCTGTTTTTCAGGAGGCCAGTCTCAGATTATTGGTTATACATTAAGTGTGTTTTGTGTTCAACTCTTTCTGATGGCTTTGAAGAAACAGACATTTTCAAATGCTGACATTTAGAACAAACACATTTGATGTCAAGCTTTAGGCAATGACAATGCTCACCTCACAGAAACCCTTTTTTCAGCAAAATGTGGATCTTGTTGATAAACAAGGCATGCCACAAACAGCTCTATTTGAGTTTCAAGTGTATACTAAATGACGGAAAACAGTGTTTCATGCCAGATCCGCCATGTGTGCTTTGAGAAAAGTCAAATGTTAAGGATTAATGAACATTTTAGCATATACAAGACTGATTTTTTTCTATCAGAATCACACATGTATTTCTCATGTAGTCAGTATGGCTGCAATTATGAGTCACACACAAACTCTGGAACACAAGACACAGCTCTTTGTACCTACACTCACCGGCCACTTTATTAGGTACCCCATGCTAGTAACGGGTTGGACCCCCTTTTGCCTTCAGAACTGCC
>NC_048412.1:10658010-10662725 GCF_013103735.1 Etheostoma cragini
CTACACAGGGATGCCAGTTTTATGACCTTATCTTCTAATTCGTGGGCTCCACTGTCAATCTTTCCCAGGTGGGCCCAAAGGCTACTTTGCGATATCATTGGCTTAGTTTGAGGGTATCTCTTGATAGGCTGATGCTATTGGCTGGGAGGTTCATTGCAATCTGCAGAAGCCACAGATTGTAATGGTGTGTCGACCTTAGTTTTAGCCCGCACAGGGAAAAAGTTACAAGCTATAGAAACCGAGAAATGATGCACTATCTAGATGTCTGAACGTCGAAACTTGGCCAGAAACTACAAGATTGTGAGGGGACCAGATAATTATGGATTACAAGGCTTGGATATTCTAATTCCTTGGAGTGTTTGCGATTTAGGGAATCAACGTTTATGAATGTCTTTCACCGCTGTGGATAAAGACACGAGGACAAAGGTAGGGATGCACGCTCGATTTAGACAGAAACGGTGCAGTGTTTCTTAACTTCATAACATGATTATAACCGCTGTAAGTCACCTAATCCTTTGTGTGTGGGCTTGATGGAATCACAAGACTAAAGATAATGATGTGCTGCATGACCGTGTTGGTGACGATTTAATGCTTGCAATTCATAAAAAACAATTCATAAAAACACGTTTTGGAAAAACACGTACCGTTTGGGGAACCGTGCTCTCAGAGAAGTAATAAAGCCTGTTTTATAGAGTCAGGAAAGAAATGAATGATCATAAATAATGACTCATCAATGGATAATTTTCACCCATCCTTTGCTTAAACATGTTTACTTTCAGCAAAGGGAGTTCATAAATGGACTAGACAGTAATTGCAACCTTGTGTCAGTCTAAAGGTATTAGGTATTGCTGTGTCAGCCTTGTCATGGGTGTTGTTATCAGTCTGCCAAACAGTTGGGAGAGTAAGCAGCACCACAAGTATCCATCTCCCTCTCTATCGCTCCCTTTTTAAAAAAAACACACATTTAAGATTCTTTTTAAAGTTGTATAAACCACAAATCAATATTTGACTCCTTTTGTTGTCATCAGACTATAACAACACCGCAGTGACAGTGTTTGTTATTGTTTGACAATACAGCATTTAGCGTTACCACAGCAACTTCATGTGTAAACATGCAAGTAAAACGGCTAGACAACAAGATAGACAAATGTTGTTTTAGTCGGCTTAACATGTTACTGTCGTGTGTGTGATACAGTTGATTTTCAGGTTATAAATTCAAAGCTATGCTCTGGACATTCCAATTTCCCAAAGTTTTCCAAAGCTTGTGAATGAGATGCCGGGACTACAGAGTGGTAGCGTCAGGGTTTGTCATGTTTCTGCCAGCATTGTGTGAGAAAAAAACAAATTAAATTCAGAAACATCTGCTTTTTACATTTACATTTAGTTATACTTGTGTAAACCTAATACTGAAAATACTGGCTTCTATGTGTAAAGCTTATGATTTTACAGTGACTTATCATTTGCACTTACTGGTCTGCTAGTGGTTAGTTTAGTCCCTAACATGAGGGTCCTGTTGGGTCCTGTTGGGTCCAGGTTGCTTGAACAATGTCGGCAACGTTCAGAGGTTGTCCATAATAATAGTTCAAGTTTACACACAAGTAACAAAATGTGATATCATATGTCTCTTTTTAAACTTGACTTTCTGCGTAACAACCGCACAAGAGTTCCTATGTGTGAAAACACAAATGGCAAATAAAGTTCTTGATTCTTGATTTTTGATATCACTTATAGCCTCACAAAAGTGAAAATGCCTAAAACCTATGAAAACCTATGTGGATTAATGTCAAGACTTTCATCTAATGCATTATTGGATGTGAAAAATTGCTGAAAGATGAAATATCTGTGACCACCCAATGGTTGTGTGAAGGCGACACAGTTCATAGAGTTCTGATGATGTTACGGCGCTTTCACCAGCACCCCCTTCCTTTGCTGGAGGACCCTGGGTCACCAAACCAAAAGTTATGTTTTTTTGTCTGTATCATGTTTTGTATCAGAAATTGTTCTAAAATATGATGCGACCCATGTTCCATAAACCTTACATCATAGAGATTAAGCTCTAATTTGCATTAAGTCACAAACAGGTGAAATGTGAATGCAGACAGTAAAAGCAAGAAAGCTAAGTGGAGACAGTTCGGTTTTACTGTAAGTCATTTACTGTAATTTAGAATGCCAAACTATTACAATCTTCGGGTTTGAAACACTTACAGTGTACTTCTTTGAATAAGTAGTTTTGCATCTAACATGCTCACTTGCATAAGATATTACATATCAGAAGATTACACTGCCAGCAGTTTTGTATTCACTTGAAGCAGCATTCACAATGTAAAAGTTGACATAAATGTTTTTTCTGGTCTAATGTCACACACATCAAAACAATGTGGACTCTCTTCATTTGTAAAACTTATATTTGTAAATGAAATGCACAATACAACCAAAGTAGTTCAAATAAAACAATGAGTCAACCAGAGGAATCAGCAGGTCTACATCGTAAATTAACATTGCAAGATTCAATACAGACAACACCCTGAATAACCCTACATGCATATTTTCACATAATATTCACTCTGCTTGTTTAGACTTGTCCTCATAAGGTAAAGGGTTTTAACTTGGTTAAACACTAACACATGCTCATATCATACAACACAGCAAGCAAGGACAAGTGAATCAACTCACACAATGAAACCAACTTACCTGCGTCAAATAACCATTTAAAATTCCGGGTTGTTTTTAGTTTTTTTAGTTTAATGGTAAATAAATGTTTTGTGAACAGGTGAATAGATGCGTGTGAGAGAGAGGAGGTGTGTTTCTTTCTTACCTTGAAGAGCTGGTTTGTAGATCCTAGTTGGGAGTGGGATTGAGATGGCTCTGAGGACAGGATGAAGAAACACAGCAGGAAACAGGGGAGCAGCAAAGAGAGAGAGAGAGAGAGAGAGAGAAAAAAAAAGAGAGAGTGTGTTTGTGCTGTGAGAGGGGGAGAGAGAGAGAGGGGGATTGGCTCACAAGAGCAGGAGCTGTTGTACCCCAACAAAACACAATGTCAGGGACAGAGGAAACATGGGAGGAGCAATGCATTACAAACTCCAGTTGTCACCCCTCCCACTAAACCAATGAAACAGAGCAACCCGCACATAAGCACAGATAGTGAAAGATGCAGGGCTCACTGTCTGTGTGTAATGATTAAGCACAGACACAGGTATTTGTGCGTATGCATAAAAAAAATGTGAGAAGACAGAGGGGGAGCGGTGGTTAATTGATGTAATCAATAAGATAAAGTGCATCTGCTGCACAAGGTCAGCTCTTATTTGATAGGCTTAAATTGAAGCCCAAAGGACAAAGGATCAAGCACTGTACCAACAATCAAGGATGTGTCGGTAACTGCAAGCTCTCACACACACTCTCTCACGCACACTGGGATCTGAGTTAATCCCTTGTGTTGTCTTTGCGTCGCCCATGCAACTTTTTGTTTCCTGGTGCTTTTCCTGACGTTTTTGTCAATTTTTCCGATGTTTTTTTCCAATTCTATTTCAACGTTCTTTTACCAATCTTTTGTTCAAATGCTTTAAAATTGAATACAAGACCCAAATCCATTGAGAACAGCGAACATTTATTTAACTTGTATAGAGCGTATTGAACCACTCATTTTTTTGGAAAGAAATTCAAATTTCTTATACATAGAAACTTTGAAAAAGGCTCATATTTGACCCGAGGACAACAGGAGGGTAACATTGTTAAACTAACCCTTAGGCTAACTGCAGTAAACAATATGACCCACTTAGCCTGATGTAACTCATGGGCTTTTGGTTCCTCTGAGCTAAGTTAACTATCTAAGAATGGGAACAGCACTCAAGTGTGTGGGGATCTTGCAGCTGGTCTTACTACCTGGCTCTCTGCCTCCATTCTGCAGTTTGCTTCATGTCATACTTTTGATTTGTCATATTCATTTTTACTAAGAATGTAAAGTTGCTGCAGTACTTCCCATCACTGTGGCTGTTTTACAGCATACATCCTGCGGATTCCTACGCATTTCAGCATGTGGGTGGTCTTCTTATGTCTGGACTGTCTACAAAGAAGACACTGATAGGGCCAGTCAAAGTGAATTACATGTCTGATTCAGTGCTCAGTGAATGAAGATAAAGTATTTGCTCTGCCTAAAGTGAGACCTGAAACCCTGGTCTGAATGAACCGGACAGACAGAGCGATGAAAATTAGATTTTCACTGAGAGAGGAAGTAGAAGAAAGGCAGAAAGCTCCTACTTAACTTTCCTTTTCAAGCCTCCTGGATACAGATTAAATATCTGTGCTACTCCAGGGGCGGTTCTTCATTGAATTACATCCAGGGTGAGAACCATTTTGAGCGCCCCCCCCAAAAAACACACAAAAATTGTAGAATTTTGTAGTATTACTATATTTTATTTTATGTTATTTTTAATTTCTAGTAATTTATACTGTCAAATTCTGTGCAGAATTGTGTTTATTGTCTTTGAAAATATTCGCGGGGAGATTGTTCACCTTACAAGGTGCGTTTACTGTTGTAATTGCAATAGTTAAATAACTAGATTCTGTGTGTTTTCAAAAGTTGTAATGAAGGACTTGTACATTGAGAAATGTATTTTTTTCATTCACTTATGATGTTTTAATAAAATGTACACTCACCGGCCACTTTATTAGGTACCCCATGCTAGTAACGGGTTGGACCCCCTTTTGCCTTCAGAACT
>NC_048412.1:10662825-10691860 GCF_013103735.1 Etheostoma cragini
ATATATATATATATATGTAACAAAAGCAGAGAGCAATAATAATATAAAATATTGAGAATAATATGCAAATAAGATATAGAATACATATTCAAAACAGCACAAATCCTTCATCACACAAATGTGAAAACACACACAAAAAAATCTTATAATTACACTATTGCATTAAGAACAGAAAACATAAACTAAAACTAAAACCTGACCTTTCTGGTCTTCCTTGATGCAAAATCATCAATGATGTCTGCTTCCCTATAGAATGATTGATACTGGCGAAAAGGCCACTGACCTCAGGTATGACTTCATCAACTTTAGTTTTGATAAGCTCCTTTTTGCTTGAGCCACAGTGACTGGCAGAGTAAATGCAATCCTGAGAGATTTTGTGAAAGTTGGGGTAGATCTTCTCCGATAAATCCTTATCCAAGTAGTATGTTTCAACAAACTCAGGACAGCGCCACTTCTCACAAAGACAGATAGGATTGGAGATGACAAGTTTAACTGACACATAACTACGATCAGCTTTGTGGGTGCTCAGTATTAGCGGAGCACCCACGGTATCGGCGCTTATGCCAGCAACTCATTTGACAACTACTACCCAACTTTTTGCTGGGTGAGACCTTTATGCTGTTTTAGGCAACACGTTGTGTCCACAGTGGGACAGAGAGTGGACGAGATAGGCTATATTATGCATGGTGAATGAACAAGTTGAGGACGACTTTGTGCTTCTATAGACTCACAGACTGTCTCTCAGACACGTTAGTGGCCTGTGACCAACTTACTGTGATGGTTTCTTTAGAAGAGAACTTCAATGTTGCTCGTCAAAGTAGCTGTAGCAGCGCCTGTGTGTGCAGCTCTAGTTTACCTTATTGTACGTGTGGCTGCAGCTGTTGGTGATCATTATAAGAAGTAGCCAGATGAAGGGCTAATATTGCTTGCATTGCACCCGCCTTTGTGTCTGTACATTATAGTCTCTTTTTTATTGTATTATTAATTGTCTTAAGTTGTTTACTCCATTTGTATCATTCTTGTAAGGCAACACTGAAAAAAGCGGTTGTAATCGATCGTTAGTTGTATGTGCAGTCTGCAAAGTGGCTTCATGGAAAATGGATCATTTTGGACACAGTGGGCTTTGTGGTGTGATGTATACATTGGCAGTGAATGCACTTTATTTTTTATTTATTTATTTAACTGGTCCATTATATAACATTTTCATCATTTTTTTTCTTTACCCTACCCCTGTCTTTTCCTTTAACAAAATAAATTAAATAATGTTAATAACGATTTTTCAGAAGAGTGTGCCTAGTGTAGCGTACTTTTAACTTTTATTTGGTACATTTTTACACGACAAAAAAAAAAACTTTACACAAATAATTGTATTTGTAGAACTGCATGACCAAAATTTAAGTAACAGTATTTTTACTGGAGTAAAATATTCAAGCACTCTTTCCATTCCTGATTATACCGCCGCAGAACTGGAAACACATATGATAGCCTGGTGTAGCACTATATAGGCTATCGCATTCTCACCACAGTACTTATTCCCTGACGTTATACCCAATTTGTGCAACTAAAAAGTAACAATGAAAATTTCCTGTATTCATTTTACAATGATTTTCACAGTAAAGTGCTAACACATTAAGTATTCTGCACAAACAGGTGTTCATACTTTTCCAGTGCTAGGGGGACTGCCCCCCTGCTGCAGCCGCGGCCTCATATGAACACAGTCTTGGCAATAAAGTTGTATTATATTAATATTATAATAAAGTTGTATTACATCAATATTATAATTAATGGATACAGTTAGGCTAACTCTGAGGTAACTCTTGAGTTGCCTGTTTTGGTATTCATAACTTATTTGTTTGGTCACCAATAAATTTGCTACTAGATAATTAAAAATTTGACATTATTTTGTGTTCCTGTTGAAGATTGGACTATAGTGCATGTATAGCCTTCTTAACATCCAAATGCAGCCGCCTCACAACATTGCCAACTGTACATTGAGATTGTAGCTTGTCCTTTTGAGATTTGGCAAGCTGCCCAGAGAAGTTCTCGCTAATTGTCTGTGTCCGATTCGGTGCTTTCATAATGCAGTAAACACCCCCATGAATCTCTGCCGCAGCCCAGGAAGGAAATGGTGTGGCCGTGTTGCGGCGAGATCAATTAGAGGACAGAGGCACTTCCCCTAGACTTTGCTATTCAAATATCACAATTTGAGCAATGGTTGATAATGGTGTTGCTCTGCCTTCTGCCATCTCTCTCTCTCTCTTTCTTTCTCTCTCTCTCTCTCTCTCTCTCTCTCTCTCAATTGATTTCTTGCTTCTCTCTTGTTTGCCCTTCTACTTTCTTTCTGACTCATGCTCAATATTTGCCTAAGCCTTCCACTGTGATGTTTTTTCAATCTTACACACTCTCCCTCTAAACCACAATATAAATGCAATGTAATTAGTTTGATGTATTCCATAATCAGAATTATTTCATATCATATGAAAGTTGATCCTTATCTGCGGCATTACTGTGGGAATGTTTGAACTGTAATACAAAATAACAAAGCTACTATCAAACTTGTTACCACGTTATATAAATCAATATACAGTACAGGTAATAAAAAAGGCCCTCAGGTCACAGTTTAAAAGCAGGAAGATGTCAGTATCCTCCATCAATCCATCCATCCATCTTCGACCGCTTATCCGGTATCGAGTTGCGGGGGCAGCAGCTCCAGTAGAGGACCCCAAACTTCCCTTTCCCGAGCCACATCAACCAGCTCCGACTGGGGGATCCCGAGGCATTCCCAGGCCAGGTTGGAGGTATAATCTCTCCACCTTGTCCTGGCTCTTCCCCGAGGCCTCCTCTCTCAGCTGGACAGCCTGGAACACCTCCCTAGGGAGGCGCCCAGGAGGCATCCTTACCAGATGCCCGAACCACCTCAACTGGCTCCTTTCGACGCAAAGGAGCAGCGTCTCTACTCTGAGCTCCTCTCGGATGACTGTGCTTCTCACCCTATCTCTAAGGGGGACGCCAGCCACCCTCCTGAGAAAACCCATTTCGTCCGCTTGTGCCCTGGATCTCATTCTTTTGGTCATGACCCAGCCTTCATGACCATAGGTGAGGGTAGGAACGAAAATTGCCCGGAGAAGAGCTTTGCCTTCTGGCTCAACTCCCTTTTCGTCACAACCGTGCGATTAACAGAATGTAATACCGCACCAGCTGCTCCGATTCTCCGACCAATCTCACGCTCCATGGTCCCCTCACTCGCAAACAAGACCCCAAGGTACTTAAACTCCTTCACTTGGGGTAAGGACTCACTCCCTACCCGAAATAAGCACTCTATCGGTTTCCTGCTGAGAACCATTGCCTCAGGTGTTGAGGAGCTGATCCTCATCCCAGCTGCTTCACACTCAGCTGCGAACCGATCCAGTGAGTGCTGACGGTCACAGACCGATGATGCCATCAGGACCACATCATCTGCAAAAAGCAGCGATGAGATCCTGAGGCCACCAAACTGCAACCCCTCCCCGCTCCAACTACGCCTTGATATCCTGTCCATAAATATTATAAACAGGATTGGTGACAAAGCGCAGCCCTGGCGGAGGCCAACCCTCACCTGGAACGAGTCCAACTTACTGCCGAGAACCCGGACACAGCTCTCGCTTTGGTCACACAGAGATTGGATGGCCCTAAGAAGGGACCCCCTCACCCCATACTCCCGCAGCACCTCCCACAGTTTCTCCCGGGGGACCCGGTAATACGCCTTCTCCAGATCCACAAAACACATGTAGACTGGTTGGGCATACTCCCAGGCTCCCTCCAGGATCCTTGCGAGAGTAAAGATCTGATCCGTTGTTCCACGACCAGGACGGAATCGGCATTGTTCCTCTTCAATCCGAGAGTTTGACTATCGGCCAAACCCTCTTTTCCAGCACATTGGAGTAGACTTACCAGGTAGGCTGAGAAGTGTGATACCCCTGTAGTTGGCACACACCCTCTGGTCCGCCTTTTTGAAGAGGGGAACCAGCACCCCAGTCTGCCACTCCTTAGGCACTGTCCCAGACTTCCACGCAATGTTAAAGAGGCGTTTTAACCAAGACAACCCCTCCACACCCAGAGCTTTCAGCATTTCTGGACGGATCTCATCAATCCCTGGGGCTTTTCCGCTGTGGAGTAGTTTGACTACCTCAGCGACCTCCACCAGGGAAATTGACGACAATCCCCCATCATCCTCCAGCTCTGCCTCCACCACAAAGGACGTGTCAGCTGGATTTAGGAGTTTAAGTGCTCCTTCCACAGCTCTATTACCTCCCAAGTTGAGGTCAACAATGTCCCATCCTTACTGTATGCAGCTTGGATGAGTCCACGCTTCCCCCTCCTGAGGTGGCACACAGTTTTCCAGAAGCACCTTGGTGCCGACCAAAAGTCCTTCTCCATGTCTTCTCCAAGCTTCTCCCAAACCCGCTGCTTTGCCTCTGTCACGGCAGAGGCTGCAGCCCTTCGGGCATGTCACTACCTTGAAACTTCCTCCGGAGTTCTCCGGGATAACATATCCCGGAAGGACTCCTTCTTCAGTCGGACGGCTTCCCTTACCACCGGTGTCCACCAGGGTGTTTGTGGGTTACCGCCCCTTGAGGCACCTAAGACCCTAAGACCACAGCTCCCTGCCGCAGCTTCAGCAATGGAAACTTTGAACATTGTCCACTCAGGTTCAATGCCCCCAGCCTCCACAGGGATGCACAAAAAGCTCCGCCGGAGGTGTGAGTTGAAAGTCCGTCGGACTGGAGCGTCCTCCAGACGTTCCCAATATACCCGCACTATGCGTTTGGGCTTACCAGGTGTGTCCAGAGTCCTCCCCCATCCCCTGACCCAACTCAAAACCAGATGGTGATCAGTTGACAGCTCTGCCCCTCACTTCACCCGAGTGTCCAAAACATACGGCCTCAGATCAGATGAAACGATTATAAAATTGATCATTGACCTTTGGCCTAGGGTGCTCTGATACCACGTACACTTATGAGCATCCCTCATGTGTTCGAACATGCTGTTTGTTATTGACAATCCATGACTAGCACAGAAGTCCAACAACAGACAACAACTCTGGTTCCAATCAGGGAGGCCGTGCCCCCCAATCCCGCCTGTCCAAGTATCTCCATCATTGCCCACGTGTGCGTTGAAGTCGCCCAGCAGAGCTATGGAGTCCGCTACTGGAGCCCCATACAGGACTCCATTCAAGGTCTCCAAGAAGGCCGAATACTTCGAACTCCTGTTTGGTGCATATGCACAAACAACAGTCAGAGTTTTCCCCTCCATCACCCGCAGGCGTAGGGGGCAACCCTCTCATCCACCGGGGTAAACTCCAACACAGCGGCGCTCAGCTGGGGGCTTGTGAGTATCCCCACACCCGCCCGGCGCCTCACACCCTGGGCAACTCCGGAGTAGGACAGAGTCCAACCCCTATCCAGGAGTACGGTTCAGAACCGAGACTGTGCGTAGAGGTAAGCCCCAACAGATCTAACTGGTAGCGCTCCACCTCCCGCACAAGTTCCGGCTCCTTCCTCCACAGAGAGGTGACGTTCCACGTCCCCAGAGCCAGCCTCTTCCACCCGGGTCTGGTCCGTTGAGGCCCCTGACCTTCGCCGCCACCCATATGGCAGCGCACCCGACCCCAGCGGTTCCTCCAACAGGTGGTGAACCCATGGGATGGAGATAGGGGTGCCACTTAGCTTCTTCCGGGCTCCGTGGCAAACCCGGCCACCAGGCGCTTACTGACAAGCCTGCCGTCTGGGCCTGGCTCCAGGCGGGGGCCCCGGGCCTCCTCCGGGCAGGATCACTCCCTCTCTTCCTTGGTCTTTCATGGGTTTTTTGAACCATTCTTTGTCTGGCCTCTCAACTGAGACCACTTTGCCATGGGAGACTCTACCAGGAGCACACAGCTCCAGACAACACAGCCCTCAGGTTCATAGGGACACACCAACCTCTTCACCACAATAAGGTGATGGTTCACAGGAGAAGTATCCTGTCTGACTAATGAGGGTTTCTCAGTTCTGAAGGACTTAATGTGTAAGCAGAAAATCTGATAAATAGATACATATGCAGATACACACATCATACATTTGAAGCATTTGGCTGTGCCATACTGATAGAAAATGATCCATCAACTTTCTAGCTGCTACATAATATGTAGAAAACTCTCTTCCGCCACTGATATTACAGAGAGACATCCCCAGGAAAGAAGTAACCCAATCCCATTTCTCTTGCATATTGAAGCTGTGAAATAACACTCATCTCACTACTATTGAGTTATCAAAAAGGATACACTTATCCTAATATAATTGTAAGTATTAGTGTTAACAGCAATCAGTGCACAGTTTGAACACGAGGCATTAAATGCTGGCCATGTAATTTGATCTCTAAGGTCTCAAGTTGTGACTTCAGATTCAGTTATGTGCTGATGGCTGCTGAAGTGCAGTGTTGTCCAAGCTGATGCCTCCCAAGTGAAAACGTGTCTCTGGCAAGCTTTCAACCAATAACCACAAATGATGGTTTGATAGCCTAGTGTGCTGGCAAACAAACAGTGGAGCTGACATCATGTGTTGGACCAGATTATCCCACTCTGATAACGCCTTATTCACTTTTCAGCACCTGATTGTGTCAGTATTGTGTTTCTTGTCCAAGATGTATGTGAAAAGCCCCAAACTGTAAGTTATATACTAGGGGGGCTCAATATGTTGACTGTTGCAATCAGTATGCAATATTTTGTGGAGGAACGCATCATGTACGTTGGCTGTGGGGCTTTAGCGTTTGGTGGTTTAACGTTTCATTAGCCAGTTACATGCCTCTTGGCCTCCACTAGGTGACAAACACTATGGAGCATACCACGTGACATGTGTGCATATTTGGACTGATTGACAGTGTAAGTGATAAAATAGAGACAACAAAATGGAACGAATAAGAGAAGCTTAAGAAAAGAAAGGACTTAAAGAGAGAGTGAAGGGAGTCAGTGGAGCAAAAGAAAGAACACTAAAGTAAGAAATTTTGGGATGAAGTAACAGAGATTGAAGAGGAAACTTTAGTGGCCAAAAGTAATGTCTCCTTGGTAGCTTTGGAATACTTTGGCGTTAAGCCAAAGATGTTGCACCGGCTAATGCACTATGCAAAATGTGTTGAATGGTGGTTAACCACGCAAGAGGCAACACAACAAACTAATTTCTGTATCTTAAAAACCACAACAAGCCACTATACATGATACTTTCCCCCAAAAAACTGTTGCAGTTAATAAGACAGAGATTGCATTTGCAAGTGACACAAAGTACGACAAGAACTCAAAGGGAAATCCCGAAAACGTATTATTTGGCCAAAGATATGATGCCCACCCACACAGTGGATTAAAAAAGGCTTCAAGAAGCTTCTGAATGAACTAGACAAACTGTACCTAATCCCATCATGCAACTATTTCTCACAGGTAACTATCCGGCAACTTTATTAACAGTGCAGAAAAAAAAAGCAAGATTGACTATTTTTCATGCATGACCAACCTGTGGTCCAGCTGCACTAGAGAGCCGTTCATAAGTCTCACTGTGTACCACATTATTATGAATCTAGTTTGATGGGTTTTCCTGTAACTTTTGTATTTTTACATATGTTTAAAAATATCTAAATTAATATTGATATTGCAAAATGTATAATCGACACAGCAAAATCCCAGTTTGTCAATATTGTGAAACCTTAGTATAAACCATAAGATCAGTACTTTATCCGAGAATTAACTTTGGCTGTGTATCTGTTACTTCTCTACTACTTCTCAACAGTTACGCAGGCAGCACTGAATGTTGAGCAGATTTTAGCCGCTTTGCTTTGTCAAGGCACTATAATCTACTACATTTACTCATGTCTGTACTGTACTGTACTGTACATAGTACACAGCAGGATATTTGACCCAAAAATATATTGGACATGCAAAGGGCAGGCCATATATTAGTAGGTATCCGTCGGTGTCAGTATCAACAGTATATTTATGGACATGGGTCATCCACTGAGAACTGTGTGGGTAATATTTGATGGATTTGTCTCTCTCATGGCAGCATGTGTTAAGGTGACCTCTTGTGGTCAAACTAAGCTCCTGCAACTCTGCATCTCAGCGCAAAAAGCTCATATAAATGTTTAATAACAATTGGTAGACCTTTAGTAATCATAAAAGCATCTGGGGAATGAGACAATCACTCAGAGCATAAAAAGCACGCCCATATCAACAAAGAGATTTTCACTGAGGGAGTATGTATGAAGATATTTCCAGTCATCTCAGTCAATACCTGACAAGTAGACTGATATACTCCAATGGTGTCCTTTCCTTTCATATTTAACCCACTAAAAATTTAACACAAATGAATAAGGACAATGGTTACCCTGATAATACAAGCCACAATTAAGAACAAAAATGTATAATAAGCAGTCAAGAAATTAATTGTTTTGTTTGTGACAGACAAAGTTTATGTATTGCAAAAAATAAGTCTCTCTACATAGCATGTATCCCTCCATGTGCCCATAGTCCCAGTGTGCAACGTGTTTAGTTGGTTATTATCAAAATTGTGTTGCCCGTTTACATTTTTAGTTTAATATTCCTGATGTTTGCAATATTACGTAGGTGAAAAAAAGAAATTTGCTTTGTGTGAGAATTGAACAACATAAGATAGCTAACAAGATAACTCCAAGATTCCTCACAGTGGTGCTGGAGCCCAGGGGGATGCCATCCAGAGTAAATATCTCCTTGGATAATGCCTCACGGTGGTGATTTGGCCCCAGAACAATGACTTCAGTTTTATCTGAGTTTAACAATAGAAAATTACAGGTCATCCAGGTTTTAACATCCTGAAGGCATTTGAAGTTCAGCTAACTGATTAGTTTTATCCGGCTTGATCGATGGATATAATTGAGTATCATCTGCAGAACAAGGAAAGTTGATGGTGTGTTTCTGATAATATCTGATTCATCGTTAACATGTACAAACTGAGATTGATCTGATAAATAAGACTTAAACTTGCTTAGAGCAGTTCCTTTAATGCCAATTAAATGTTTCAGTCTCTGTAATAGGATATGATGGTCAATGGTATCAAATGCAGCACTAAGATCTAATAACACCAGTACAGAGATAAGTCCTTTGTCTGATGCAATTAGGAGGTCATTAGTAATTTTCACACAGGCTGTGTCTGTGCTGTGATGAACTCTAAATCCTCACTGAAAATCCTTAAATAAGCTGCTGCTATGCATAAAGTCACACAGCTGTTTGGCGACTGCTTTCTCAAGAATCTTAGAGAGAAATTGAAGGTTGGATATAGGGCTATAGTTGGCTAAAACATCGAAATAAAGGATGGTCTTTTTCCGAAGAGGTTTAGTAACAGCTACTTTAAAGTTCTGTAATACATAGCCTGGTTTATAGAGACAAATTGGTTATATATAGTAGAGAAATGTTGACTAAGGGTAAAACGTCTGAGATTAAAGTTAAGTCAGTGCCAGTTAAAGGCAGGTCTTGGTAAATTTTGCTTCTAATAGTTATAATTTTATCATTGAAGAATCTCATAAAGTCATTACTACTAAGAGCTATGGGAATGCTTGGCTCAATAGAGCTGTGGCCTTCCGTCAGCCTGGCTACAGTGCTGAAAAGAAACCTGGGGTTGTTCCTATTTTCCTCTTTTAATGACAAGTAGTTTGCTGCTTTGGTATTACGGTGGGCCTTCCTATAAGTTTTAAGACTGTCTTACCAAATTAAATTCGAATTTTTCCAGTTTGGTGGAATGCCATTTCTTGTCAAGTTTCTGCGATATTTGCTTTAATTTGAAAGTTTCAATGTTGTACAATGGAGCTAACCGTCTTTGTTTTATTATAATTTTTTTAGAGGGTCAACAGAGTAGAGTGTCATTTGCAGCGAGCCTGCAGCACTATCAACAAAATGATCAATTTGGGAGGGACTGAAATTAGTATAGAAGTCCTCCGTTACTTTGTGACTTGGTAATGTATTAAAAATTGATGGAATCACATCCTTAAATTTAGCTACAGCACTATCAGATAGACATCTTGCATGGAAGTTTTTGCCTAAGGGCATGTACTTCAGCAGTATAACCTCAAAAGTTATCAGTGACCACAACCAAAACACAAGCACTTGAAAACGGAAATAAGTCAAACATGCTTACCGCAGCACGTCAGCACGTCTCAGCCTGCAATCTGATCTGGGCCGTATAGACACAAATGAGAAGGCACTCTAACCAGATGATAACATACAGAAATGTACACTACACACACCGAGGAAGGCCCAGTGCACCTTTTCCACAATCCTTTGAAATCAAATGTTTCACTCTAAAACAAAGAGAGGAAATACGATAAGGAGGGAGACACAAAAAAAAAACAACACCAACAACAATGCCCACAGCTCACAAACAAGAAACACAGAAACAGACAAACACACAAACAAACAAATAAGATGCATTGACACAGAGACTGGCACGAGACAAAAGCAACCAAACTCACACAAACAGAAGTGAGAAGGCCGTAGCAGAAATCTACAGCATGGACTTGAAGTATCCAGCTATGCAGAGCCAAGTGTCCAAATCCTTCCTGGGGCGTTACCTAGAGCTCCATGTACATGACATCCAGAAAGGAAAGGTTGCAATCCTTCTCTTTGTAGCTGTAGAGCGCGGTAGGGCTGACAGATCATTCATAATCAAAACATTGACAGTAACAGGTCTTCTACAGAGCCAAGATTAATGTCTGCAAATATCTGGAATTTGCCGATAAACTAACTGATGAAGGATTCAATTTTCAGTAAAGAAGTATTAAAATGTCATCTAACAGCCCATTGAGACAGACGGTCTAGGGTGGTGACGCATAGGACACGATTAGGGTCAGACAGTGCCATAAGAAGTAACATTGCTTTATCAATTAAATAATTGAGAGGATGCAAAAATAATCTATTCTGGAAAAAGATTTATATCTACCTGTGAAAAAGGAATAATCCTTACAGGTGGGATTAACTGCCCACCAAATATCTGAAACACCCAAGCTGCTGGCCCAGTATTTGACCGCATTTGTGGCCCGCGCCTGAACCCCAGTGACCTTTGTGTTCAACCGATCAATATTTGGGTCCCACACAGCATTGAAGTCTGCATCAACAATAAAAGAACAGTCAGTTAACCCCAGCATTTGATTGGTGAGCGTACAATAGAATTGTGTCAATTTCTTTTGAATTTCATAAAAAATATAAGGCACATAAATTGACACAAGTGCAATTTACCTTAAACTATACTCTATTGTGGAATTCAAAGCCAATCACATGACTTTGTCCATTATAAAATTAATTTTGTATCAAGTTGACTGCAGAATGAGCTTTTGAGGCATGCAAATTAACCGACCAACACTGTACAATAATTGGGATAAGAACTAACCTTCAATACTGAAACCTCATTTGTATATATAGAACACTGGCCTTTGTCCTCAGGGATTAGGATGCTCAGACGTGAGTGTGTGTGTGTGTGTGTGTGTGTGTGTGTGTGTACATGTGTACACACGCAAGCATGCACACATGCACTCCTGTCATCTTTAATTGAATACACTGCAGTAGAGAGACAACAGGACTATATCAGGTTGCATTCTCACTACTCTCCCAGTAATATAGTGGAAAACATAACTGATTGCTCCAATTTATAGTTTTTTACATCTGTCATGCTCTCTGTTTGAGTCATTTTTTGTTGAGGGTTGCAACAGTTGTGTCTACACAAAGGTAGCTCATACTATATTATACTGTAGCCCAGCGGTTTCCAAAACTGTTGAGGACGCCTTTTTTTGTCGTGACCCTGACAGAATGTAAGCCTAAAATAAAAATAGAGATCCAAACAACATCCACGCTACAGTAGACTTTATTAAAACAAACCCATAGCATTACATGCATCAGACAGTCAAGCCAGAGAGAAAACACCTTGCTCAGCAACAGCAGTTTACTTTGACACAATCATATGAACTAACAACACCGTTTGGTAATGTCAAACCACAGATTTACATATCTCCCAACAGACAAATGTGAAAGATCATCAACCAAGAAACCATAGTAACATTGCGTGACAAATGTTGTGAATGTGGACAACGGGCAGTAGGCTAGTCTTGTTTAATTGCATACATAAATCACAGGAATTTGTTTAAGATATCAAGGCTTAAAGTCAGACATACAATTTATGATGAGAGACTAGTGTGGAGAGTGTGAAGGATCCCAGATTAATGGTGGACACAATGCTGACCTGGAATGAGCATATAAGCACCAAATCTGGGTTTGATAGTCAGAGAATATTTAATTTATGCACCATTTACACAACTTAGAGTTTAAGCCCAATTCTTTTAACTCTGAGCTGAACACAGTAACATAATACTGGGATGATTATGTTATTGGGAAGAAGCTCACAAAAGAAACAAATAGTGGCCTTGTGTACCCCCAAAAGCAGCGTCATTTCCTTTATCTAACAGAACTGCAGTAAAAGGAATTCTGTAAAAAATTAAATTTAAAAAATCAATAGGCCCTTGCCTGCCATTATATATTAAACACAAACATATCTGATAAGGTAATGAATAAATTAATGCACTTGTAAAAAGCGGTTTACCTGATAACAGAGCAATGTTCAAATTATTGAACTTCACAAGCCATTTGAAACTATCCATAAAATATATAATCAACAGTAGTAAGGTGATAAAGTATTTTTTTCACTCTACTACAACTCATTCATTTCAATTTCTTTCCCAAAAGCGTGTCACCACAGAAAACCTATTTCCCCAGACCTACTGCAGACACACAGACTCAAAAATCCATTCACACGTGAACACAATGTGCAATAATTCATTTTAGAATAAAAAATCACCCCAAACTCCCCACATGTTTTTAAATAGACTACACAGAAGTGATTTGTTATGATGACAGTTACATCATTGACATCATCAGTTACAGTGAGAGATAGAAGCAGACAAATGTAAGGAAGAAAATTAAATATTTTAAACCTGCATTTCTTGTCTTTTGTACAGATTTTGTTTTTTGTAGACATGTGATAAATTGTTTAACATACATTAATTTTCTAAATCAGCAAAAAACATTGACCACTGCCTTTTGAATGTATGACTTGGTTGCTGACAGAGAGGTTGGTGATTGCTAACTGAGCTGTGAAGTCATTGTTCATTCCCTTTATGACATTTTACATCTGCAACATGAAACTCAGAGTCTTTGATTTTAAAAGGTACAATATGTAATATATTTACTGTAAGAAATCCAAAAATGACCCCAATGCGAATCAGATATTTGAAATACTATCTTTTCTGACAATAATGATATGCCAGAATGTTCTCCTTTTGAAATATCCATTCTGTGATGGAATTTCTGTTTGTATTTTGGCGTGTGTGTTATTATCAACTGCCCAGTTTGACAGCCAGGCCGGGTTGCCAGATACATTATTAAAAACATAAACCCAGTTTACTACAGCTGTAACGTTAGGTCAGCCATGAAAGCAGCAAACAAACAAACAGGATGAATTGAGATAGATTCTACCCGACCGAAAAAAAAACAGCATCTTTCACTTGTTTGACCAAAGACGTAACAAACCCCGGGTGAATATTGGAGATGTATTTGAAAGATGAAGACAGCTTAGAGCCCAAAAGGACACAGTTAACTAATTTCCTCCCTCCACAGCTAAAAGGGACAGGCATTTTATGTAATTTCAACATTTGTATTCTCACACTGAATTATATAGCTAGAATACCCAAGTTGGTTACTTGCAAAAAAAAAAAGAGACACAGCCAGTAAAGTGATCCCGACTGGTTCTGGCTGACGCCGCCATGCTAACCCTAACTGCTAACGTTACCTGAGGACCAGGCAAGCGGCCGACCGCTGTTTACAATGTGTAGCCTGTTCAGCAGCCCGTAGGACGGCGAGGTTGTTGTCTTTTTAGCGGTTCCTACCTAAGGCAAAAAGTGTGGGTACAGAGATCCGCATGAGCACAGGCTTCTATGACTGTCAACATACCCAGCATCTAACGTTAGCTACTCCGCTGTACTGTGGAGTAATGGCTGGCTATGTGAGAAAAGCGTCTAGCAACAATGTTGTGGATGCTGACATTTCAGCCTGGTAACCTCTGTGAACTTCAAGTCTGGGGAGGAGGGGACGGGGAAAACGACTCTCTTCAGTATTTTGAATTTGTACTGTAGTAACTATTACAAACACTAGCTGTCAGTAATACATATTGCACCTTTTACATTTTGTCTTCATTTCAGCATTAGAGTAGGCAGCCCCTTTCTATCCTTATGGTTAATGGTTGGGCTCCTGCAGGACCTCAAAGGTCAGCTGCGTGATGTGTCGCCATGCTTGTTGGATGTGTCTTGAGTCAGTTGTTCGTGCACCGATGGAGAAACGCAGGATAAAGCGGCCAGAGAGCTGGCACGGCACCAGGTGGATGTCTCTGCTCTTGGTGATCCTATTAAGCAAGCGCTCGTTCAATCTATTGGAGCCCTGACAGGAAGGAAGGAAGACGTAAAGCTCATGTTGTTTGGATTTCTAATAGCCAGGATTGTGGTCTTGCCTATACTACTGTTCAGCAATGAGCAGGTTATTCTAGAATAATCATACCATGACTTTTAAGTAGGGATACTGGTTTTTAAAGATAGATACTGATAGCGATTATTAGTAGTTAATAAAACCTATGGCCGCTATTTACCAATACCGACACAGAGACAATCGATATGCATTTAAAGTGAAAATGAAAATCTTTAACTCAAAATGAAGATTTTGGAATGTTACAAACTCCAACACAAAACGTATAATATTTAATACACAGTTAAAAATAGTGTTGTGGGCGGGACATTAAGTCAGACACAATGGTGAGTGAAACCAAAGCAGAGGGAAAGACTGTAGTGTAGCCAAAGTAGCACACTTTTTAATTAATTAAGTTTACCATTTATAAGGCAAATAAAACGCTGATACAGATCATCTGGAAATCACCCAAACAATGACAGGGCTGGTAATCGGTCTATCCCTAAATTTAAGACAACTGCATTTACATACCGGTAGATTTAAATAAAGTGAGATCTTATCTATCACATCACATGCAAAAACAAGCTACTGTAATATATAAACCCCACCCGTTGCTTCATAACTAACCTAACTAACTAACACATTTTGTAAATGATCACACTGGATTCATGATGTTATGGTGGGATTATACTATTGGATGTTACCTTGAGCCTGAAGCACACCAGTCCCATGATGACCTCGTTGCAGATCTCAAACCTCTTGTCTGCTCGTACAAGACTCTCAAACTCTTTGGCCAGGCACACATGCTGTAGAGAGAATACATAGATTATAATCTGCTATAAATAATGCACTGTTTGTAAAATGTACCCAATGATATACATTTGCATGTAGATAAAAGTACACTTGCGCTGATCTTCCATGTTTTAATTAGTCTGCAAAGATCTGGGAATTAGAGAAACTGCATAGAAAATGTAACGAGCAAGTGAACAAGCAAAGGGCTATCAATGCAATAATAAGTATTATACTTAATATACAGTGCAACAGAGCGTTTACTAGACAAAATTGTACATTTCTGTTGCCTGACCTTTTCATATTACCTTTGCAAGAAAACAGCAACTCTACTAAAGGCTGTCATTTGTATGACTTTCACAAGATGGCAGTGCTGCATCTGTAAATGGTACAGTGCTTTCAGCCACATAGATCTCAGGACTGTTCCCAGTGATTCAGTCTGTACCTTTTGATGTAACCCCTTATTATGAACTCAGTAACGATGAAATGGTCTGTATCACAATCCTGCTCGCAGGAAATGTCATTGCACTCCTTTTCAAAGTACTTCAAATGGCAATGCACAATCAAACCTACTCCAACAAACCTATCCGCTTGTGATGAAAGAGGTGGGGAAACTGTAAATGTGCATCTGATCACAATTATATGGCCCAACTTCAACTCCCCTTTTCCTGTCTCTCTAATGAAACCGAACACTGGCCTAAATAAAAAACTGGTGTACCACCACTTTGTTTCCTCATGCCCAGCCAGTAATTTACCATCACTCAGAGGTCTTCATAAGCCAATCTAATATAATTACCTCCTTTTCTGTTTGCCTAATTACTGTATGCTATGTAAGACTCTCATTCCACATGCCTTTTTGTCATTAAAATGCTTCATGTTATAACACATTTTTCTCATGGGAAGGTAATTTGTTAGTGTTTATAAAGAAAAAAAGACAAAGTAGAATATAAATGTGTTTTCCTCTGCTGGGAAAAAAGTTCAAACAAAACATGTTGCATTTCCATGAAATATTGTCTGACAAGATTTAGCTACAAAGGACAAAAACCACAGCTCAACCTGTTCTATCTAATCTAGAGGACGGATGTACAGTAGAGTATCGTGTGCTGAAGGGATTGCTGCTGCTTCTGCTGCTTCATTTGAAATGGAGAGTAAACACAAAACAGGCTGATTTGATTGACAGAGCAGACTGGAGGCAGGAAGATGAATATGATGGGAGAAGGGGGTAAAGCATGGAGAAAAAACAGAAAGGGCAAAAGGATGGGCATTGGTGCGGATTATGGACTTTGGATGAGAAATGTAGGAAATCATGGCTATAAAAAGCAGATGCAAACCAGACATTGTATGACTGACAGCAAATATGAGGTCAGTGAAGGGACTTTAGTGATAAGGAGGATTAGGTGGGGTGAGGCAGGGGACGGAGGAAGGGGGTCTCCATTTACTATAGAGACCAGTCATGTGTGATCGTCAGTGTGTGTTTTCTTTCCCAGTAAGGAAAGGGGAAGCCAGAATACTCACCACTGTCAGCACTGTTCTAATCCTTTAGCCGTTTATAACGAAGTCAAGATTTGGATTAAGTTAGTAATACTACAGGATTACCACAGTGATATTGCTAATAGCAAATGGATTGTTTTTTTTAACGGCTAACACACATCTTATAAAATATGTCCTAATATTCCCAAAACTGTAGACACAAAACCAACGCCTCACTCTTCTACGGACAATCATTAGACTTTTAACACAAAATAAAATAATGTACTGCTAAATCGAATTAACTTTTTCTTTTACTGTGTGTCATTAAAACCATTGCATGCCTACAAACACCACTTAAAACCATTATGCCCTGGCTAGAGAAATACAAAAATATTATTGTAAACCTTCATGAATCTGTCAGAGTGAACTGATTTTAATTTCAGAAAGGAATATAAGAGGAGAGATACATGGTGGATTGTTGAGTTGGTCTCCTACCTTGCGTATATGAGCCTGTAAGCCTTGAATTCCATACATTCGGAAGACAAACCACATCTTTAGTGAGCGAAATCTTCTTCCGAGTGGAATTCCCCAATGCTGCAGGACAGAATGAGGAAGAGAATAGGAGAGTGGTTATAGCTTTAACCTCTGCAAGTTTATAACTAACTGAGATTTTTTTTTTGCAAATGGCACGAAATGAATAATGATTAATCTTACCCGATAATCTGTGACCAGACCTGTTAAAAGAAAAAACAGCTCAGTTAAAAATGTCACATCACACACTAATAGTGTACATTGTTATTGCAGGTTTTTCAAACTACTTCAAGGTCAGTGGGCCTTCTCATCATAAAATTCAAATTTTTCTGATTGTGAAACAACAGCAGAGAGAGTAAGAAGAGAAAGTTGAATCAACAAAGCTTTAAAATTGAACATTATTAGTTTCCGAAAAGGATCTATTGTAAAGCTGTTGTATTTGGATTCATTTCCCCTGTCCAGGTGTTGCTGCCGTTTCACCCACCCACCCTCGTCACTACTTACAGACAGCTCATCTCCACAGAATGGAGGCCAGTGTTAGTTGGTGCTAATAACCACTAATTAGATCGAAGAGCCCAGATTGTGTGAGCAAAAGGCTTTTGTAAGTTGCCTCAGTGTGGTGGGATGTAGCGGTTTGTCTTTTCTCTCTGTCTGCTTGTCTGTGAGACAAATTATAGGGCAGCGCTTTGCCCATCTGCAAGCTACAGGACCACACCAGCACACACAGACACTGAATCATGTTATGGGATTTTTGTCAAGTAAAGTCCTATTCATTTTGTTTTGGATGATGGATTTGATGTCAATGGGGTGTATTAATTAAATTAGGTCACAGATACAGTAAATCAGCTTGACTCCAGGTAGGCTAGAATTGTAAAATAAAGATGACTCACAGAAGCCAACATTAATTCTCTCTCTCTCTCTCTCTCTCTATCTCTCTCTCTCTCTTACACACACACACTCATTCTTTTGTTTTACTTCTGACAAACCATTAGGTTATATTTTTAATCACTGTGAGAAAAACGCATACAACATTTTAGACTTCCTGGTATTCCTGTTGAAGATTGGACTATAGTGCATGTATAGCCTTCTTAACAACCAAATGCAGTTCCATCTGCCATACAACATTGCCAACTAAACATTCAGGGCCCTAATTTAACAATCTGAAACACAAGTATCAAAGGCCAAACGCAAGTAGCTTTGTGGACGGATCTCGGGCCCTGTTGCTATTATACTGGTGGGATAAGTGACTAAAATATGTTAGTCTGAAGTAGCTACATTAGGCCTAATCATAGGTGTGGTTTGGGCGTAACCTGCAATAAACCAATCTGATCGTTGTTTCACATTTCCCTTAAAAGCAGGCGCGCTTGTTCCATGGCAGATTGCTTTATAATGGTGAATTTGCTGGGCCACACTCTTAATACATCCATGGGTGCACGCCAGGAGCACGAGGAGATTGACATCTTGCTATTGATTATTTTTTAAATTCTATTCTCTTCTGTCTCTCCTCTCCCATGCTACTGCTGGGGCATTTGGGTTAGGTGTCATCGGCACATGCAGTTCAACATCACATTGGCTTAATAATTCTCTCTCTCTAATATTTCCTCATTTATATCATCAACACATCCACGAGTCATGGAAATGTTGTGTTAAACAAGGTTGTAGTTTTCCTTGTACTTATGTTTGGTTTGCAAAAATGGGGACTGCTGGGTCCGTGAGATGAGAGAAACAAAGTGTATGTGTGGTGTGCACACTCTACATTATGGCCTGGCATGCGCCCTTAAATAGCATCTGAATAACGCGCCACTGACTTTAGACTAGGTTTTTCCTGGTGTTTGACGGAATTGTTTTCTGCAACTGCAAAATAGCACTAGGGAATATTTGTGCTGGAACACGCCTCCTCTTTTTGCTGAACTGCCCCTGGGAATGCAAGGTCATTCCCTAATTTACCGACGTGAGTCGTTGGAGGGAAAAGTCAGCTATGTGTCGGGTGCAAAATAGGAATAATTCATGTGTTATTGTTCAAAGTCAAATGCGCGGATGCAAGATAGGGCCCTCAGACTGTAGCTAGTCCTTTGAGTTTTGGAAAACTGCTCATAGAGGTTCTTGCTAATTGTCTGTGTCCGATTCAGTCCTTTCATAATGCAGTAAACACCCCCATATGTTTCGGCCGTAGCCCAGGAAGGAAGCAGTGTGGCCGTATTGCTAGGAGATCAATTAAACATCGAGGTACTTTAAATGCACTTTGCTAGTATTCAAATATCACAATTGGACACACTCACAAAGGTCGTCCCTCTCAAGGTCTAAATCTCACAAACATAGATGCACATAATCACTCACACACGCACACCTGTCTGGCTGTCACACAGTCATCTTTGTGTCTGTGTCTGGTTTAGGCTACGCTACACTTCATTCAATCATTGATTCAAATATTTTGATAGAAATTCGTCTTTACCTGACTCCTGGTTTTCGTGTTTCAGGTAGAGTGGTTCCATCTTAAAGGCTCCAATGATGTCCTCTCTCTTCTTTACCCTGTTGATAGGTGATACAGTATGATTAGTACTAGTTTAGTGTACCCCATGTTTTTTACATTTTACATGTATAGTATGTCATAAAATACTATACTGTAATACACAACACTAATATTAACTAGTATGTTGTACTGCAAAAGACAGTTTAGCATATTATGTAGTGTATCTCAATTCAGCATTAAATCTCTCACAGTAACAGTCATGCATGTGCTAGACAACTCTAACATAAAAATATCTCAATGGCAACAGGTATCATGTCCGTAGTGACCAGCAATGTACATCACTCAACTGATGGATGACTATTTCTGCTATTAATTTAGCATTGGACCCCCCTCCTGCATCCGGGGGGTTAGCGCCGCCCAGGTCAGTTTATATAAGTTTAAAGAAATACAAACAAGCCCGAGTGATTTTTCCTTTATCCCAGAATATATAACCGGTTTAGCCAGACCATACTCCAGTGCCGTGTGGATAGGTCTGGCAATGCAAGACTAGTAGTGAGTGATAGACTGAGCCAGAGGTGACAGAAAATGGTTTAAGAACACCTGTTGAGGTTTGAAACACCTCCGTTTCCATCTTATGCAGATCATGTCTCGATTTGTTTGCTGCTGACAGAAGGGGCAGATGGGAGGCGTAGTTCTATTTTTACTGTGCAAATGATTTAGGTGTAGATGGATATCAGTTTTAAATGGACCGCTCATTGTTCCTTTATGGGACCATGAGTCATTCTGAGGTAAATTAGTAAATAATCTGAAAAATCACAAGACAGAAGGTGCTAGAAGCTAAAAAAAAGAATTAATAACTCCCCTTTTGTTAAACAGGTCTTTGTGTCCCAATGTATATAGGCATAAAACATACCACATTGTAGAGCAGTCAAAGTTGACTAAAAGCCATTTGTGTGGGTTGAAGTTGAAAGAGTCTGCAAACTTAAAAGGAAACAAATGGTAATCAAGCTTTTTTGTTTGATGTCTTTCTGAAATGAAAGGTATGAAATAACAAAAATAAACACAAAAAAATCATTATTTCATTAAATATCAGTGGTTTTCATTGAAGTCTGCATATTGCTGCATATTTTGGGAAGATCTAAGCCCAATGGGACATGAAAAATAATAAGTCATATGCCGTGTGTTAGCCAAAACACACACCGTAATAGATTTGTTTTAAATTTACCATTACTGACAGAGACAGCCTTTTTGCAAACAGCATTATCTGGACTGAAACAGGCACAATTTTTTTGAAATGCAAAAGAGGAACATCCAGCAAACAGCTTGCAGAGCACAAGAAAAAATAACCCTTTCCTGGCAGGGTGTATTCAAAGAAAAACAATCCTTTCCTAATCTGTTCCCATCTGATTGTGGGCTATCTTTTTCAATATCCTTTTCTCTACCTCCACAAATGCAATAACACAGCGCAGAGAGACAATGTGAGACAGACTCCTGGCTGACAGTTGCCATGCTGACTGATTCAAAGAGGGCTTGCTGGCTGCCTGCTCACCCATCACTCATATCCTAGCAACCAACCAACCCTTAAGCAGGGCTGCACTCTCATCCAAAAAGACTGGGTTCACTCATAATGTCCTCGTCCATTCATTTCCATTGACCTAGTCATGCTTAAAAGTTTTATACTATGGCTGCAGTTAGTTTCTGGACTTAATGAGTAATCCCCCCCCCACTTCCTTAAATATGGATCCTGAATATAAAATTCCCATTGCATTGAAAAATATAAATTTTGACGACGAGAGGAAAATGTCTTACTGTACATCTAATAGCAATTTGTAGTCAGTCCTGGTTTCTCTATCTCCCCACCAACATTGTTTGAACTTGTGTCTAATAAACAGTGATATATAAAGGTCTAACACTGCCTCAGGAAATTGCTCTGTCCTTATCGCTGCGTCTCTGCACAGCTCGGGGAGCAACAGCTGCCTAGGCAGACTCAAAAGGCAGATTGATGCTCATGCCCTAATGCCGATTGTTCGGCCTGTTACTCACTCTTGCATGCTTCCTCCTTGACATTAACGTTATGCCATTTTCAAACAGAAACAAAGCAGTTGGATATAATCAGTATGCAGTTAGTGTTTCCTTTCATATATGCTATGAGAGATATTTCACAACCAATTGAACAGAAATAGGTTCTCTCGTCATTCAGCAGCAACGTGTATCTATGCAGGCGGATGCACACTTCAAGTTTTTGACCACCATGATCAAGCTTAAAATCATACCACGTCAAAACTGTGACAGCAAAATGCTTGAACATGAATGCTTGCATATTTTAACACACCTCAATGCCATTCAACAAAGGCCTAAATTCAGGACAGATGAATGCACTCCCTGCATACGCTGCATCTATGTGCATCCACATGTTTTCCTTATTACCTGGAACGGACAAAAAGCAGAGAGGTTATTAACATCTGCAAAAAAATGAGTTCTGTCAATCAAGATTTAATAACGGTATAAAACTATGATGCATCACTTCCAAACACAGATTCATAACACATTTGTCTATTAATTGAAGTTTTTTATTTTTAGCTAGGTTCAACTGAGGGTTGTTACTGCTGAAGTGAATACTGGATATTTGGAAAATTGAATGCATCAGTTTTGTTTGCTTGTTAATCACACACACTCAAGTGGACATGGGTTACAGGACGTAGGACATTCTGACTCCCTCTTGATGTGTATGTCCTTTCCAAACAACCTGCTCCTTCTTACAGTTGTCTTTAAATTAAAAGCAGTCCAATATCCCTAACGTCATAAATGTTATTTTTTGGTAGAAGTGATATTTCCACAAGACAAATAATTTACTAGCAAGTTTTGTGGAGTCATAGAAAACTAACAGACCCAACAGCTGTGACATGCATGTTGCTCATTCTGTGTAATTGAATCTGTAATTTAAAGGGGAATTTTCAAAAACAATAGCAGTGTTGTGTTCAATTAGTAAGGTGATTGATTCTCTGAAGAAACAGGTGTCAATTATAGTCCATATTTAAGGAAGGAAGGAAGCAAATGTTAGTTGTGCATGCTGGTTATCGTACATTTCACACTAAATTACTCAGCAAAATGGGTTGTTCCAGACATTGCTCTGAGGAATAACGGACTTGGATTAAAAAAGTTGATTGGAGAAGGGAAAACATTTAAAGAAGTTCAGAAAATCATAGGCTGCTCAGCTAAAATGAATTCAAAATGGCATCCAAAGCCTCACAGGTGCCGGAAGTCAGTCAACTCCATGCAACACAGATGTAAAGCAGTGTAAAAGTGTGTGTGTGTGTGTGTGTGTGTGTGCGTGGGGATGATAAAGCCAATAGGGCTTTACAATCCTTTCCCTGTTGTAAAACAAAATAAAAATCAAGTGTTTGCTGACGCAACAGTTGACTCACATATGGGCCCCAGCTCAGTGATATGATCAAAGGCACAAGAGGCCGTTGTGCCAAGGGTCGCACACAACTGAAAGACACAAGCAGACAAATCACTAACACCCCAAGGTACTTTGTTACCTATGCCATGTTCTATTTTCACTGTCAAAAAAATATCAACAGTTAGATCTTTATAAGTTTGTACAAGAACATACAAATTCACAGTCATTGCAGCTACTCCAACTAGGCTTGCACAATGTTGGAAAAATCTGACATTGTGATATTTTTCCCGGCGATATATATTGCAATATGAAAAAAGATTACATAAATAGCTGTATTTGAGAATAATACATCAGTCTTGATTTCCGCGGTGATTTTGTAGGGATTGCGTCTACATAGAAGATAAAAATTAAAAAGGTTCTTTTCTAATGTTCACATTTCTTTGTTGAACTTTGATTCTTTAAAAACACCAAAGAAAGTAAGCACTGTGACTACTCCTATGAAGTGATTTTGGAGAGGGAAATTAGGTAGAAATACGCTGGTTGACTACGAAACCACTGTGTTCAATACTATCATTCCAGGCTAAAGTGTATGACAACGACTGCACGTTGCTTCCTCTAAATTTCAGGTTGTGGACGACTAGTGGGGCCAGCTTGTTGGTTTGATAAATTGATCAGACCTGCATGTCACGCGCACGAGCAACAAACTCTGTGTATCCAAGAACAATTAAATCAGTGTAAATGACATTAGATCAGACACAGACTTCTGTTGCAGAATAGTGTTATGTTTCCAGTGTCGCGGCTCCGAACCTTAAAGGTAATTGGGAAGAACGGACCCCTAACTCCAATAGATTGCTTTAATACCAGCAACCACTGACTTTTTTGTATTCATACTCAGATCTGGATATCACTTTCAATACACAGATGATTCTGAATAATGTTCACTGATAGGGATCTGTGGGTCCAGCTGAGACAGGGATTATTGTCCTTAACCAGATAGACATACATTAGGTTCAGCACAAATAAAGTTATCCTTCAGTAGGAGCCTAAGGGTGTGCGCAGCATCACACACATCGTATCGTTGAGGCTGTCAACTTAGAGAGCAGCTGTGTAGGTGGTTTTATTAACACGTTAAGCAAAAGCAGTCCAGTGACAGATGCGTGTAACTCAATGGAAAAATCAACAACAACTAATGTGGGACATGTACGTGTCTATCTATGTGTTTTAGCTCTGCTATAGATGGATGGCATTAGGGAAGGAGGGATGGATGGATGGATGGCTGCTGATTGTTCTTACATAGAAAGGGATAAGTCCAGCTGCTTTGTCCTCTTCCAGAATCTTCTTAAACATATCCCCACCGACTGCATACTTGTTGTCTGTTGGAACCTTCTTCATCATCACTCCTCCAATCAGTGCAGCACGCTCCACTGAGCAATGAGCCTCAGGAAAAAAGATATGCAACATTTGTGAAAAATGCTAAAAAACATTTTAGATCACAGGGTTGAATCACCTCAGTAAGAAGATAAACCTTAACTGATAATTTCCTATTAATGGATACTGAATTAATTTATATGGTGAAATTATTATCATTTAGGACGGGAATGCGTTCATGTCAAACCTTATGAAACCGTAAACCATAAAATGTAAGTATTTAAAGTCAAAAAATATTTTTAATTACAGTCAGGACTTTCAGTCAAATAAAAAGCCACACTTTTATAATAATTACATCTGGAAGAAAAGAGCCTGCACCGACCTTAGAGCTATGATGATGTATTTCTAATCTTACAATAGAATACTATGCAAAAAGAAATTCAAACATGCTGTAGACATGTACATCGGGATATATTAGACTGGTATTCTTCCGTAAAAAAGCAACTAACTGCTCTCCCTGCAAAGGTCTGTGTGGCCCTCAGGCAACTCCCTAACCCAATCACAGAGTCAGCCTGGTATTAAACCTGATCAGAGCAACTGCCTCGCTGACCTTCTGTCTCACTAAATCACTGAAAATCGATTACACTGTATCTGAGGTAACCTTTAATGATCTGAGTTTACATGGACAACTTGTTAAGTGGGATGTTTTACACAAGTCAACATATTTGTAGATATAAATCTTCCTTGGGTAACATGGCAAGCAGAACAGTTCAATGAAAAATATTGATGAAAGACTCTTTTAATCAAAATAATTTAGTAATAGCTAAAAATAGCATATAATAAAAATGTATGTGTAAAGTCAGAAATGTGGGTCAGTTTTAGGAATCAGAGTTACCTTGTACATTACATCTTACATCACAACAGGACTTATGTAAGTTTGGAAATGTCTTATGTGCTTACTTGCTCTGAGGTGTAGGCCACCAGTTTGGAGAGGATTTCAGCCTCTGATTGGTCGGGGTTGGAGGCCTGAAACCGTCGGATCGCTTTACATCGGGCAGCGAGCAGGCTCATCAGGGTTGCCTCACTGGCTGAGCCCTGTTGGAGAATTAAAGGGAACTAGGTTTGATCTTGTTGTTTACAGAAGAACTGCTGTGGTTTTCTAGCTTTAGGACCTGCATTGAACCTTAATTTCCATCATGGTGGGTTTATCCAATCAGTCAGGAAGGGTTCATGTGGATTTTTCAGCAAAGAGAAGGAAGGTCGTGACTGACTGATGTTGTCGGAATAGCAAACACGTCATATATCATAGACAGGATTTGGGATTTGTCTTGGTTATATAAACTATCTGTGTCAAACTTAAGGTCTGAGGGACAAATCTGGCCCCTCACAGATGTTGATCTGGCCAGCATTTTGCTCTAGGGTCACAATACATTTTGGCCCACCAACTTTTTGTCCCTTTTTCCCGACGTGTTTGTTGCTCTTTTTGACGCTTTTTTCTGGCATTGAGGCGCATATATATGACTTTTTTTAAATGTTTTTGCCACTTTTTTCTATGATGTCTAAGAACTTTTTGCTGAAGTTTTGGGGGGATTTATGAGACCCAAACTATGAGTGAGAAATCTTTATCAGACATGCAGAAATACAGTAGACATTTTTGACTTTTTCTCTTAAATGTAAGGTTTTCAACAAGCTATACATGTCTAGGTCTTGATGTGATCCCATTTTCCAGTCTGGCCCTTAGTGAAATTAAGCTTGACACCCCTGCTATAATATAGTTTGATTACAAATGGTCTGTTAATGTACGTGTAAACATTATGTTGATGTTGATTGTGTGATCTTTATCTTTATGGCAACATGGGGGCTCAGTAGTTAGCGCTCACAGAGTACTAAGATTCAATCCCCGATACAATAAACAAACCGTTAACTTTTAATTGGCAGGTGTAAACTTGATTGGATAATAGATTATTAAAAGAACATTTTAAGCCTGTAACGTGTTTGTTCCTATTGATGGTTAAATACAAGTACACAAAAAACTTTTGCACACACACACAAACACACAGGTGGACATTTAAGTCAACATTTTGTGCTGTTGGATACTGCCTCTGATTTGATTGCTGTGACACCTCCACATCGTCATTAGAGAAGAAAATGTGGGTCGTGAGTCATCACCCAGCCAGCTGATACAGAGAGAATTGTTTGATGCAACAAAATGAAGTGAAGTGTTGCTTCTAAGGTATCTGGAGGCATTGCCACAAGAAAGTCAATGAAATGTTCAAATCTTTCAATCAATGAGTACAAATCATGTACCAGACAAGCAAGCTAATATAGGCTATGTCAAAACAAATGCAGACGCAGAGTAAAATTGATTTTTAAGCGCTTTGTGATCCACGTCAGAATGGATCAATCAACCAACACAATCATCAAATTACTGTGATTAACATGGCACTAGCTCAAAGCAACTGAAAAATAAACAAAAGAACATTTTAAAAATGCCAAAACTAGGAACCGTAAGCTTCCAAACATACCCATGTATACTTCCTCACCCGCACACATCGCCTCTGAACCTGGTAGCCTTTTAGACAAGTCTACCAGCTCTCATCCATCCTTCTACCCACCAGTAACAGTGAAGTACAGATTGTACTATTTCAAATGTATATACTTGCAGACATTTTTGTTGCACCCTGTTGCAAATCTTCCCTTTACCAGCTGAAAAAGAAACTGTGCAATTGCTCTTATGATCAACTGCTAAAGATTATACGTGCATTCATAGAGAAACTGCATGTTTGTGTCTTTAACATTTTACATAGAATCAACTGTAGAATGACTCAATATAATTAACTCCGTCTACCAAGAGACTGGGGCTGTCCGAGGTTCCTTCCTTAAAGGAAGTTTTTCCACACCACTGTCGCACTAAATGCTTGCTCTTGTGGGAATTACTAGAATTGTTGGGTCCTTGTAAATTATAGAGTTTGGTCTAGACCTACTTTATCTGTAAAGTGTCTTGAGATAACTCTTGTTATGAATGGATACTATAAATAAAATGGAATTGAAATTAAATTGAGTTATATTTTTTATCTCTGATGTTTTAGTCAAATAGAAATTATTGAAATTAATGTTAATGCCTATGTACATAGGCAATGCCATCTAAATCCAATTACTCCCACAGTGGTAAAAAGGGAAAATGTAAGGTCACTAAAAGGGTCTTTTTGAAACCATCCCAGGTCCCCTTTGTGTTGTCATAAGGTTTATTATAATAGGCTGGCAATGTTTTGTCACAACACTCATTAGCCCTGCTGCAGCGAGAAGAGCCCCAGCCGTTGCCATAGTGAGCTGGTAAGCTGCACTTAAAAAGGAGAGTGGCAAGACAGAAACAAAAACACGATGAGCCAGATGAGCACACACACACACTCGCTCACTCAGGTGGTCACGATAGAAGAGGCATGAAATGATCTGTCATCAGAGTGCACTCTTATGCTCCACCACTCACCATCTGACAAACAGACACACACAAACACACATACATACACATATACATATATATATATATATATATATATATATATATATATATATAGTTAGATCCCGGTTAAGCCCTTTTCAGGAGGTACTGGATCAGCTCTCCGTTTAAAGGGTCCGATCCTCTAGTCCTAAGGGTCTTACATTATTAGGTACTACAGAGGATTGTTTAAGCTGGTGTCGAAGAGATTCTCCTAGCTTCTAGCTGTCCTCTTCCAAATGCCTACCTTGCTCACTCTGAAATGGCCCCCGATTGAATAGCTCTAGAAACAGATATCACCCCAGCCACGGCCGTTAAAAAAGAAACAAATTCAATGTCTACTACTTTTACTTTAAATGCTGTAATTACGTACTTGAATTGAGCAAGGGCACTGAAACTAAGGAATACAGTTTAATAAAATAATTCAAAACCTGCTTAAAATGATCAAATTATTCCTGGTGATGGCCTGTCCAGTCCAACGCCCTCCAAGAGCTGCTGAGGAATAACACCAATCTTTCTCTGTTACTACCCTATATTCAGCCAGATACACAAAACCTCCCTTGGACCTTTCTTTAACAAATACACCTCTTTTTACTTTTTTTCCATAAGCTCACACTCTCACATGGACGCATACACTCATCTCTTCCCATTGGCCTAGGCATATCTCAACATGATTCTTTCACTTCCCTTGTTCCTCTCACGTACATCCTGTTCACATTCTCTCATAATCACTTTTAAAAATCATAATCTCCTTCATTCTGTCTTACAGAAACAATTCCCACTTTCAGTTGATTACGTTGTAATTGTTACATTTTAACACATTAATATTGTACTCTATAATCAGTTGAAAAGTACTTAATAGTTTATATAGGTTAATATAAGGATTCTACTTATTTAAGTTATTCAGTTGGAAAGTACCTTTTTAGTTACAAGACTCAATGTATGACCCTATATACAGTATATAGTATATATACACATATT
>NC_048412.1:10691960-10700498 GCF_013103735.1 Etheostoma cragini
ATGTCAGCACTGTCAACAATTTCTATCTGTGATTGGCAATTTCTTGCCAATTCAGTTGGTGTGATCCAGGAAGAGGATAAGATCAGAAATCAATACTACGCAATTGCTGATAAATGTGGTGGCTCCAAGCACTCAGTTGTGAGTCATGGTTCTTATGCCTATAATATTTGAGCCTTTCACTTGGCTTTACACAAAACCACGGAAGAGTATAATGTGAGCAGAAGTTGGTTTTGGCAGAGAGGCATAAAGACACACAAAAGACACTCACCTGGATGACACCTCCTCCGTGGCCATGAGTCCCAGCTATAAAATGCTCAGGCAGGTTCAGTATCTTCCCCAGCCAATCTAGCATCACTGTCTCCAGCTCCGTGCAGGCTGGACTGGCAGCCTGAAACACACAAAATACAAACAAAAATCTCATTTATGTTTGCAAATGAATATGACATAATTTTAAAAAAAAATAGTTAGATACTGAAAACGTCAAATTGTTTGTTACCCAGGAGAATCCAATACAGCCTATGGCTCCACACAGCATATCAGCCAACATGGCAGGGTAAGAGGAAGCAGCTGGAAAGTAGGCAAAAAAGTATGGGCTGTGCCAGTGGGTGACCTGGAAAAACATAAAACATGCACCTGCAGTATTTAATTAATCTGAAAAAAAGCGTAGTATCTCCTTAGGAACATGGGTTGAATAATTGTTGTTTATTGCAGTTTTAGCAATAGTGAACAATGCTCCTCACTCTCAGCAGAGGTGGTTTACTGCCGGAGACCCCAGAAGGTGTTTTCACTGACTTGCCCTTCTGCTATGGTGCCCAATGTTGTTTATTTCTATGTTACATAGCATGCTTTTCCTGCCAAACTGTCCATATTCCTTTACTGCAGCGCCATTGTGTGTATAGTTGTATTTTAGTGTGACATTGTTGTGTCTTTCTTTGCTATTGGATATTGTAAAACATGTATCACTATGTGAATGTTTCCTTTTTCCTTGTTTGACTTAAGTCCACCTTAATAACTCTGATTAACACTACATTTCCTCATACTGAGCTTGTGATTTACATGAATGAATTACACTGTCAGAATAGCACAAAAGAGTGTATCTGTTCATCTAAAACGCCTTTATGTGTATCAAAAAATTAACAAAAGTATAAGCTTACCCCTGGCATTATAACCCTCTCCACATCTTTAATAATATCATCATAATTGTCAGGCTCCAGTGGGGCCTCAGTGGGGATCAGGGAACGAAGATACCCAGGTTCCACATCTGGGTAGACCGGTCGCTGTTCGATGTTCTCCAGGTAGTCTGCAACATAGTCCACCATCTCCTTCCCTCTGCGGCGAAACTCTTCTGTATCCATGGTAAGAGACTGGAAAACAACACAGAAACACTTGATCTGGGCGCCCGGATAGCTCAGTTGGTGGAGCAGGCGCCCATGTTTAGAGGTTTACACCTCAACGCAGAGGGCCGGCTTCAACTCCAACCTGTGGCCCTTTACTGCATGTCATTCCCCCTCGCTCTCCCCTTTCATGTCTTCAGCTGTCCTCCCAAATAAAGACCAAAAAATGCCCCAAAAAAATCTTAAAAAAAGAAACACTTGATCTCTCAAGCTCTACATTGTTATTCTTTACTTGGTTGAATGTGACTTCTTACACAAAATTCCAACACTGAGTCTAAACTTTGATCTTGCTGGTAGGAATGAGTTGATCATTTTTTTATTAAACAGCTTCATGATGCCAACTGATTCCAAAAAAAATATGTCATGATTTAAATCCCCTGAATCAATACATTGTCAACAGAAGACGTTTTTTGCCATTGGAGACATTTGCCCCATAATCCAATTCCACTCAGAAAACATTTACAATGGTTGGTTACATATTACACACACACACACACACACACACACACACACACACACACACACACACACACACACGCACGCACGCATGCACACACGCAGGCACAAACACAGCCTAAGCCATGCTCCTTGACACAGATTGTATAAGCTGGCACAATTTAAATGAATGCATGACCCTCTTACTAACATATTAAGCCAGTCTAATCATAGCTTAGTTTCCTTTCACTTTGTGGACTGAAGCTTGGTAGAAAAAAGCATTTCCAAATCTAACAAGTGTATAGTCTAGTTGTATAGACTGCTACAAACTAATTCTCTCATAATGCAATCTGCAAAAGGACAATTTCAATAAGCCTCATCAACATCTACATACAACTTAATGAATGAGAGAAAGACTCCCATTGAAAAACTGCAAACCAGGAACATTCTTTAATACATTGAAAAACAAAGCTGTTGCAACACTCTTACAGCACTAAATGAATCAGAATGTAGAAAAAGGTGTTACAAAGTTTTTATTATACAAATACTGCTATAGTGCTTATTCAAATGGTACAACATTTGAACATTGCCCCTTGCTCTACACTAGTGCCTTGTCATTCAACAAGTATTTTACGGTGCATGTCTCTTTCCCTTGTTGAGAAGGAAAGCCCTTATCCTTTGCCTTATCTCAAATAGGATTAAACAGGTTTGTACGTGTGTGCGTGCATGTATGTGTGCGTGCGTGTGTGTGTGTGGCTGAGCGTGCATACTTACATTTTCAAATTAGTGCTTCAGATGGTGGATCTCCTCTTCTTTTGCGTCCACAGACCGACAGACTGACAGGCAGGCACGTGGTGAGTGTGTTTGTGTGTGTAAGCAGGACAAGAGACATTTTCTCCTTTTATCTTGCTACTAACCACCCCCACCCCACCATTCGCCACTAGGCCAGCCAATGGGAACAGGGCTCACGACCAATACAAGGAATGATTGATTCCTGTAGTTGTACACACACACACCAACTGTCCAGTAATATTTGTGCACCATGCAGATAGACGTAGAATTAAAATAATCTGACTACACCAACAAAAAAACTACCTGAATAATAATCAAGAGAACCATGTTATTAGCAAAGAAAATGACACTATAAGTATATATTTTCTAAACTGTATCTTGCTTGTCAAACTCAGACTAAGAACTCACTATTAGAACCACCTATATGTTAAATACAATATTTAATATTGAGGTTGGGCTAAATAACACACCATTGCTAAAAGTAATTTGATTTCACAGAGGGATAAAAAATAGTGTAATAAATAATGGCAAAAATTGAATAAAGTTAAAGAAGAGCTATTGCTTTACTAAGTTTAATCCTAAACTTAAAGGGAAACTGAGCTTTTTTTCAACTCTGACCCTATTTTGCTATGTTTTTGTGTGAATTTTTGAAAATTGGTCCAGCATTAAGCAAGATCACTGTGAACCAGGCTGCAATGTTATGTATGTGTATATGTACATGTACATGTAAGCCATTCCAGGTGCTGCAGGCCTTTCTTGCAAAGCAACTTGGTATTTGGCTCAAAACACAGCTTTTCAGCGATAATGGATCATAATACTTTTACTCTTTGAGACCCTCAAGTTCCTGGCAGTTTATACAAGTTTTTACAGTATTGGTGACATCATACCTGTAAGAAGTCAATACACATGTCTTTAGTCGTTGTGACATTAAAGTTAGAGTTTAAAAAAGCTTCAGAAAAGCATCCTGACACCATGTTTCGAAATGGTTGATGACTGGGCTGTGTGACGTTTCCTCAATGTTCAGTAAGCTGACAATGACTGTATCATCAGCTGACTTCACAAAGTGGCAATTTTATGTCACAGAGCAACAGTTATTGGTGTACAGAATATAGGAGGGGGAAAGAACACTCCCCTCTTGTGAGTCAGTTGCGTGGGCCAAGTCAGAGTGATGACCATTTACTCTCACTTGCTGGGATTTATTTGTAAGGATGTCCAATATCCAGCCCATCCAGTTTACACTGATGCAAGAGCTTCTCAACCAGCAGGTGCAGCTGAATGGTGTTAAAGAATGACAAGAAGTCCACAAACAGTAGGCTGGCATGATTTCTGTTTCCCTCAATGTGTTTAAGGATGAGGTTGAGAACAGCTTCGGTTGCATCCTGAACCCCTCTGTTTAGTCTACATGCAAACAACGGTGGGGAAGGGGCGAGGAGGCTTTCAGTTCTAACAGGTGTGCTATTGTCCTATAATTTACATTGAAGCTTTTATGGCAGCTGCCCACTGCAGCAAACTCGCTTTATACTGGACCAATGTTGAAGATTGTTGTGCCCATCAGTAACAAGAACGTAGGAAAATAGGTCCAGGTTAAAAAACTAGAAGTTACCCTTTTAATTGTGCACTCTGTTTTCAAAGTAGTTTTACAAATGACAAAAAAAATAAAAAATAAACCCTGTGTAAAGAAAGTTTGAAGAATAAACCCAAAGATGAAATGTTTACGAAAACTCTTAAAATAGTTTTTTATAGTGGCTTTACAAGGGAAGAAGTGGTCTATCTGTTATAGCAGTAACAAATATCCCTGTTGGTTTATCCCTGACAGCTCAGTATTTACTAAAAGGGCCTGTTTTTTAGAAAGCAAATGTTTATTGTGTTTGCAAAAAGTTATTTCCATGCAAATTCTCTCTGACCCTTTCACTGGAGGAGCCTGTTTTTTAGGGTGAGCGCTTTGTTGGAAAGTTTTCCTCCATCAAGTTCCATGACAATATTTTGGATTAGTTCAAAGGTATAACAAAGGTTGTAAAGTTCAGGGCAGACATTAGTCCAAACAGCGTAGCAACAGCTAATGCTACATTATCAATATCTAGCAACACCGTGATGCCTTCAAGGACAATTCCGATGTCCTCTGGTTCATCACTTCAAGCATGTTCTTTAAGAACATAAATCCCAACATAAATCCCAACACTGCCCACAAAGACTTTGTGGACAGGTTTCAGCGGAACCGCCTCCAGATCAATGCTGGGAAAACCAAGGAGATGGTGGTGGATTTCCGGAGCAAACACACTTCACTTCTGCAAGTGAACATACTGGATACGGACATCAACATGGTTAAATCAAATAAGTACCTGGGTGTTAACCTGAACAATAAATTGGACTTTACTGACACCAGTACTGTACTGGGGCAGGCTAGCCACAAAGAAAAAGAATGCATGGTTACTTGACTGGGTTTAATTCAACCTGCTTTCGTGCAAACCAAGTCAAAGCTAAATTCATTCAGGATAACTTGAATATCCCGGCTTAATCCCTTGTCCTGGTTTCATGCAACAGGTCCCCGGTCAGTGCTCGTATTTCACCCTTCCATTTACTTTGTAAATATGAGATAAATTAATCAAATTAGGTAAGATCTGTATTTTCGAAGTGAACACCACCTATAAGACTGTTTTCACAGTTCAGTGATTGGTCCCTGATTCCAGAGTGGTGCCCCATTTTGATTGTCAGTTTGGTAAAGTTATTAATGTGCATTCATAACTTTATATTGATGAAACATCTTTGATATATTGCCAATAATTGAATCTGTAAATTCCTAATCCCCAACAACTAACAAGTCTAAAACAAGAAAGCAAATTTCAAGGATCGCCTTTTTTCACCTACGTAATATTGCAAAAATCTGGAAAATCCTGTCTAAAAATGATACAGAAAAACTAGTCCATGCATTTGTTACTTCTAGGCTAGATTACTGCAATTCTTTATTATGCTGCTCGAGGCTGCTCGAAAAAGTCCATAAAGACTCTTCAGCTGATCCAGAATGCTGCAGCACGTGTTCTGACAGGAACCAGGAAAAGAGATCACATCTCTCCTGTTTTAGCTTCTCTGCATTGGCTTCCTGTAAAATCTAGAATATAATTTAAAATCCTTCTTCTCACCTACAAAGCCCTTCATGGTCAGGCAACATCTTATCTTAAAGAGCTCATAGTGCCTTACAACCCTGCGAGAGCACTACGCTGCCAGAATGCAGGATTACTTGTGGTTCCTAGAGTCTCTAAAAGTAGAACAGGAGCCAGAGCGTTCAGCTATCAGGCTCCTCTTCTGTGGAACCAGGTTCCAGTTTGGGTTCGGGAGGCAGACACCGTCTCCACATTTAAGAGTAGGCTTAAGACTTTCCCCGGAGTCCTTATGTTCTTTTTTCCCCAGCCTGTTCCCTCGGATCAGGGAGGCTCCAAAATCATGGTAGCACCTGTCGCCATGGTCCCACTCCATGTTCTGTGATGCCATGTTCATCTGCTACACTGTGCGGTGCCCAGCTACGTCCTTCTGTGCCTTGTAATGCCGCACAGTGCCCTGCTATGCCATGAACTACTACAAAGAACTGCTACAAACTACTATTTTTTCTATTTTTGTTTTTTCCACTCTTTATTTTAACCCCAACCGGCCCGTCAGACACTGCCTACCAAGAGCCTGGGTCTGACCGAGGTTTCTGCCTAAAAGGAAGTTTTTCCTCGCCACTGTTGCACTGTTGCTTGCTCTGGAGGAGACTGCTAGAACTGTTGGGTCCTTGTAAATTCTGGAGTGTGGTCTATCTGTAAAGTGTCTTGAGGTAACTCTTGTTATGAATTGATACTATAAATAAAATTGAATTGAATTGAATTGAAACCTGCTTAGGCTTTCAGCTAAAATTGCAATAAGAAGCAGTGTTTGATAGCACCAGAATGAAAACCGTTCAGTTTTAAATGTGTGGCTAACCATTTTGCTAGCAGCATGTTAGCATTTGAACAAAGTGCTGTATGTCCACAGTGTGCAGACTGTAGTTACAGTTTTTCTTGAGGCCTCTTTGAGTAGCAACACTAAGGAACTTTGTTAGACCAGCTTCTAACACTTACAATACTATGGTGATTTTATTACTTTTTTCAACAAACTGTATCATGACTTTTTCTGACATACTAAACTAGGTAGGTATGACTGAAACCATGAGATTTGTGGTCTGGCTTCACTGAACTCTTCAGAAACTTTTTTTTTTTTTAAATGACTTTTTTCTACATACTATACTATTGCATTTTAGACTTTTTGACATACTATACTATGACTCTTTTATTACTTTTTTCAACATGGTGTATTATATCTTTTTTGACATACTATACTATGACTTTTTTTTACTTTTTTCAACATACTATGTTATGACTTATGTGACTTAATATTCTATTACTTTTATTGTTCTTTTTTTCAACAAACTGTATCATGACTTTTTCTGACATACTAAACTAGGGTAGGTATGACCGAAACCATAAGATTTGTGGTCTGGCTTCACTGAACTGACTTTTTTCTACATACTATATTATTGCATTTTAGACTTTTTGACATACTATACTATGACAACATACCAAGACTTTTTTTGACGTACAATACTATGATATGCTGCGCCGTCAACGGGTGTGAGTGTTTATCTGATGAGCAGGCGGCCCCTTGTACGACCACGTTGTGTGAATGGTTCCTGTACTGTATGAAAGCGCTCTGACTAGACTAGAAAAAAGTTGTATGATACTTTTATCATGGCATTTTTATTACTTTTATATATATATATATATATATATATATATATATATATATATATATATATATATATATATATATATATATATATATATATATACTATATATACCATGACTTTTTTTTAAACTTTTATCAACATGCTATATTGAGCTTTTTTGACATACTATACTATGACTTTTTATTACTTTTATCAACATACTATATTATGACTTTTTTGCCATACGATACTATGACTTTTTGTTACTTTTTTTGACTAACTATACTATGACATTTTTATTACTTTTTTAAGAAACTTGAGTGATTACTTTTTTGACATCGAATACTATGACTACTTTTTTGACATACTTTACAATGGCACTTTTATCACATTTATCAACATACTAAATTATGTATACAACATACAGTATTATGACTTTTTGACATATTATACTGTGACTGTTTATTACTTTTTTCTACTTACTATGTTATGCTTTTTTAATTACTTTTATCAACATACTATTGTATGACTTTTTTGACATGCTATATGCAGACTTTTTCCAGGGTTTCATGGTGAAGGCAATGGCTAAGAGGTGGAGTAAGTGTTTCTTCAACCGTGAGATGGTGGATCAAACCCTGGCTTTACTAAAACCTTTTTTTGACATACTATGAAAACACTTTTTTTATCACTTTTTTCTACATACCAAACTATGGCATTTTTATCACGTTTATCAACATACATATATCATGACTTTTTTGACATACTATACTATGACTTTTGATGACTTTTATCAATATCACATGTTATGACTTTTTTAACTTAATATACTTTTACTTTTTTTATTACTCTTTTCAAAAAACTATGTTATGACTTTTTTTTTTACATTTAATACTATAACAATTATCTACTTCTTGTTCTATGAATTTTGTATTAGTTTTATGGACATACTATACCATGGCATTTTTATCACTTTTTTCAACCTACTGTACTATGATTTTTCATTACTTTTTTCAACAAACTTTTTTATTACTTTTTTGACATACTATACTGTGACCTTTTTCACTCAATTCAATTTACTATGGTATTTATTTAAAAAAAATTCTTCATACTGTACTATTATTTTTTTATTACTTTTATCAACATACAAAATTATGACTTTTTTGACTTACTATACTATGACT
>NC_048412.1:10700598-10801107 GCF_013103735.1 Etheostoma cragini
GACCTTTTTTCGATATTCTATACAACAACTTTTTATCACTTTTTTACATACCATAAAATGGCTTTTTATCACTTTTTTTTATTTACTATACTATGACTTTTTTATCACTTCTTACTTCTGATGCTTTGAGATGGCGACAGTAGCTAAGAGGTAGAGTAGGTGTTACCTCAACCCTGAGGCTGGCGGTTCAAATCCTGGTTTCACCGAAATTGAGGACATTTTGTTTTAAAAATTGACTTTTTTTCAACACACTTTACAGGCTTTTTTATGACATTTTTCTACATTTCTATACAAGGGCATTTTTTATCACTTTTACCAACATACTATATTTTGACTTTTTTGAAATACTATACTATAACCTTTTATTACTTTTTTCGACTTACTATACTATGACCTTTTTATTACTTTAATCCACATACTATATTATGACTTTTTGACATACCATCCTATGCCTTTTTTATCACTTTAATCAACATAATATATTAGGACTTTTTTGACACACTATGACTTTTTTCACTTCTTTGACTCACTACACTGTTACTTTTTGTTACTTTTATCAACATAGTATTTTATGACTTTTTTGACTTACTATACTATGACTTTTTTATTACTTTTGTCAACATACTATATTATCACTTTTTTGACACACTATGAGTTTTTTTTCACTTCTTTGACTTATTGTACTTTTAATTTTTATTACTTTTATCAACATAATATATTATGACTTTTTGATGTAATAGTAGAGTAGGTGTTAACTTTTTCCTACTTATTACTTTTTTCACATACTTTACAATGATGTTTTTATCTCTTTTTTCCACATGCTATACAATGGCATTTTTATCACTGTTATCGACATACTATATCATTACTTTTTTGATAAACCATACTACATACTTTCTATCACTTTCATCAACATACTTTCACATGTTTTTTGATATAATGTACTACAACTTTTTATTACTTTTATCAACACACTATATTATGACTTTTTTGACATACTATAATATAACCTTTTTTGACATAAAATACTGTGACAAATTTCAACATGCTATACTATGACGTTTTTTATTACTTTTTTCAACAAACTACATTATTACTTTTTTGAAATACTATACTATGGTATTTTTAACACATTTTCATCATGCTATACCATGACTTTTCATCACTTTTGTACACTTGCTATACTGTGACTTTTTTATTACTTTTATGGACATGCTATATTATGGTATTTTTATTGCCTTTTCTACACACTATAAATGGCATCTTTATCACTTTATTGATGATTGATGGCTATGACTTCTTGATTACTTCGTTCAACAAACTATATTATGACTTTTTGACACATTAAACTATGACTTTTATCACTTTTTTCGACTTACTATACTGACATTTTTATTAATTTTATCAACTAACATGTTACGACTTTTTTGACATACAATACTGTGACTTTTTTCACATACAATACTATGACAATAGTTGATATTAAACTATGATTTTTTCTTACTTTCATCGACATAATATACCATAGCATATTTATCACTTTGTTTCGACTTACTTATGATTTTACTATAATATAACCTTTTTTGACGTAAAATACAGTGACAAATTTCAACATACTATGACGTTTTTTATTACTTTTTTCAACCAACTATATTATTACTTTTTTGACAAACTATGAAATGACTTTTTTATCACTTTATATAACCAAACTATGGCATTTTTATCACTTTCTTCGTCATACTACTGTATGCCATGACTTTTGATCCCTTTTGTTAACTCACTATACTGTACTATACTGTGACTTTGTTATGACTTTTATGGGCATGCTATCCTATAGTATTTTTATCACTTTTTTACATCCTATACTATGGCATCTTTATCACCTTTTCATGAGTTTTTCATTACTTTTTCAAAAACCTATATTGTGAATACTTTTTTATCATTTTATTGGACACACTAAACTGTGACTTGTTATTACTTTTCTGGACATACTATACTATAGTATTTGTATAATTTTTTTCAGCATACCATATTATGTCTTTTTTTTACATACTATACTATACTTTGACTTTATTATATAAAACACTATGACTACTTTTTTCACATACTTTACAATTACTTTTTTATCACATTTTTCTACATACTATACTATGGCATTTTTATCACTTTTTTCAACAAACTATATCGTGACTTTTTTGACATCCTAAACTAGGACTTTTTACATACTTTTACAGTGGAGACAATGGCTCAGAGGAAGAGTAGGTATGCCCTGAAGTAGGTAGTTCAAATCCTGGCTGTAGTGAGCTCTTAAGACGCTTTTTCTTTTTTTAAATTGACCTTTTTTTGACATTCTATACAACAACTTTTTTATCACTTTTTTTACATACCATAAAATGGCTTTTTATCACTTTTTTCAACATATTGTATTGTGACTTTTCTGTTTTCACTTCTTTGACTTTTTTATTACTTTTATCAACACACTATATTATGACTTTTTGACGGACTATACTACATACTTTTTATCACTTTTATCAACGTACTTTTATGATTTTTTTGACATACAATACTATGACAAAAAACACTTTATTCAATATACAATACTATGGTATTTTTATCACTTTTTCAATAGGCTATACTATGACTTTTCCTCACTTTTGTCAACTTACTATACTGTGACTTTTTTATTACTTTTATGGACATGCTATACTATGGTATTTTTATCACTTGTTCTCCATACCATACATGGAATCTTTATCCCTTTATTGACTTATTATACTATGATTTCTTGATTACTTCAACAAACTTGATTACGTTCAACAAACTATATTATGACTTTTTTGACACATTAAACTATGACTTTTTAGACTTACTATACTATGACTTTTTTCATTAATTTTATCAACATAGCATGTTACGACTTTTTTGACATACCATACTATGACAACTTTTTGATATACAGTACTATGCAATGACTTTTTTATTACTTGCATCAACATAGTATATTATGACTTAATGGACATACTATACTCTGACTTTTTTATTACTTTTACGGACATGCTATACTATGGTATTTTTATCCCTTTTTCATCATACTATACATGGCATCCATATCACTTTTTTGACCTATCAAACAATGACTTTTTCATTACTTTTTTCAACAACCTGTATTATGATTTTTTTTGACACACAATGCTATGACAACTTTTGACATACTGTACAATGACTTTTTTATTACTTTTTTCAACAAACTTTATTTTGAATATTTTGACACACAACACTATGACGTTTTGGACGTACTATTACATTACTTTTTATAATCACTTTTCCCTGTACAGTACCTATGGCTTTTTTCAACATGCTATATCATGACTTTTTTTACGTACTATTCTATGACTTTTTCATCGCTTTTTTGACTTACTATACTATGACTTTTTGTGAATTTTTTCAACAAACTATTTGTGACTTTTGTGACATAGTATGACTTTTTATTATACTATACTTAGTACTTTCAAAAGAAATCTATATTATGACTTTTTAAACATGACTTTTTCGGACATGCAGTACTATGACATACTATGCTATGACTTTTTATCACTTTCTTGGCTCATTATACTATGACATTTTGTTGATTTTGTCAACATACTGTATTACGACTTTTTGACATACTATATTATGGCGTTTTCATAAGTTTTATTCGATATACTGTACTGTACTATTTTTATCACTTTTTTTGACATACTATACTATGATGTTTTTTAAAAACTTTTATCAACATACTATATTATGACTTTTTTGACTTACTATACTATGACTTTTTATGACTTTTTTCAACAAACTATTTATGACTTTTTTAATATACCATGACTTTTTTGACCTACAATACTGTGACAAATTTCTACATACCATTCTATGAGGGTGGCTGTGGCTCAGTGGTAGCGCGGCCATCCACCAAATAAAAAGGTTGGTGGATTGATCCCTAGACCTGCAGTCATGTCAAAGTGTCCTTGGGGAAGACACTGAACCCTGAGTGGTCCCCGATGCTGTGCCATCACAGTTTCAATAAATGTGAGTGTTTGCCTGATGAGCAGGTGGCATCTTGTACGGCCAGAGTGTGTGAATTGTTCCTGGATTGTGTGAAAGTGCTTTGATTCTTCATTAAGACTAGAAAAGAGCTATATGTTACTATTATGGACATACTATGGCATTTTTAATAACTTTTTTCAACAAACATAATTATGAATTTGTTACATACTATACTATGACAAATTTTGACATACTATAGTTTGACTTTTTAAAATCATTTTATTGATATACTATACTATGGTATTTGTATCACTTTTTTCAACTCACTACACTGTGACTTTTTTATTACCTTTAAAAAAACTTTATTATGACTTTTTTGACATCAATTACTATGCTTACTATGCTTAACCATCAGATTGGTGGTTCAAATCCTGGCTTTACTAAAATCTTCATACAAAATTGACATACTCTACAATTACTTTTTTATCAATTTTTCTACATGCTATACTATGGCATTTTTATCACTTTTTTTGACTTACTATACTCTGAATTTTTTACATTCATGCATTTTTTACATACTATACCATGACTTATTTCGACATACTATGCCACCATGTTAGACATGTAAAATGCAAATTTGTTGTGGTTATTCACTCTGCTACAGACGTAAAAGCCCCCTAAGTTGTCAAATCATGACTGACAATAACTTTTTATCAGCCCTTGTAAGTGATATTGCATCATCTGGTGGACAAACTAAGGCTAACTCTTTAAGTGGAATTATACATGTGTGTGTTTATGTATATATATGCGTTTATACATACATTGTATGGACCTAGTGATGTTTTTTCCTGGACAACCCTGAATCTGGAGATCAACAGTTGCAACAAATGCACATGCAGTATGGGTTGTACATAACACTGTATACACCTGTTACAACAGTGTTTTATTCTTTAGTTAGCAAATGGTAATGATGAATTTTAAGGACAAACACAGGTTATGTTTTTATATCAATGTATTAATGTTTTATTCTACTTACAATACACAGAATATATCAGTCCCTTATTTGTACAAAAATACCTGAAAAGGTTACAATTAAGATTAGCCATTCAACTATTTACAGATTGAAGCAAAGCACATTTTGAATACAAGACCTCTCTCTTTAAAACAAAAAAGAAGAGATAAGTTACTGTTTTCTTTTTCGCATTCCCTGAAATACATAATAGTTTATATATTTTATATATTGATATATTTTAATTCTAGTCATTTGTACAGCAACGGTTTCTTGCAGTGTGAGAACGTTATGATGCATGAGTCCAGATGATAAGTGATCAATCCATCTTGGCAGGATCGAAGCCAAATTTTACTTTTCAGTTTTTTTGTTTGATGTCATCAAGAATTTATTAAAATTGCAAGCTTTGTTTGAGAGGAAAAATCCCCTCTGAACAGTAGCTTCGTCTGTCTTTTGGTCGTCATACCATTTCTGGTTTTTGCAGAGAAAGAGAAGTCATCAGAGGCACCGTTTGTAGTTACCTGGCTACCGAAACTGAGACTGGCCTCCAATGTCATTTATTTCATTAACATGTTTGAGTGACTACTTGTAATATAATTAAATTAATCAGATTAGATTATAACTATTCTAATTTATTAGAATTGAGAAGGGATGTTTTTTGAATTGGTCACCTGTTTTTCTCAAATGACATTGTTTGACATTATAAGGTTTATGACAGCTCAGGTAGCCAGGCAAGCACTTTTTTCTAAACAGCTTAAACAATAGACTAAACACTGTTTACTCCACTCTTTTAATATTTCTGGAACTTCTCCATTTTGCTGCAACGATATTTTTCAAGTAATTAAAACTAGCAGATTGGTGGCACCCATGGCTACAATAAAGTATGTTGTAACAACTCCCAGCTTAATTCAATAAAAATTTAAATATCTATGAATCAATCATCCTTATCTTGTACATAAAAGTCAGAGAGCTGATGGACCAGTAGTTTTAATATGCTCCAAGTCAACCCTGAGCAACCCAGTTACATTCATTTCTGTTAAGTGTTATCTAAATCCCCTGATTTATTTTTCATGTGTTTACTAATTATATTAACTTTCTACCTTTTGCATTTAGAGTAACTGAATATCTCTCTATGCAAATACTCACTCCACCTTAAAGGCTACATGTCCCCTTACATGTTGATATCTGCTACCATTCATGTCAGTCATAAAAAATGTATATAGATACAATATATATGATGAGTTGAAGGGATGGGTGCAGAGTGGGAAGACTGACTCAAATGTCTAGGGACTTAGATTAGAATTTAGAAACAACAAATATCAACATTTTAGTTACGGCTCAAACGCTTTAGGTGACTTTAGCAACTACAAAATAATGTATGTATTGTTATAATCCAGATTCCTCTTAATATCCTTATATCAAATATCAATGACAGAACCTTCACAAAATGAATGATGAAACTGTGCTACTAATTTAGGTCTCTTCATTAAGCTGAAAGGTACAATTCACTTTCAAGGTTTGTTGTTTGACGGTGAGTTATGAGAACATTGAGGCTTACTTGACCCAGTTTCACAAAACATTTGTGGCTTCTTTAATTCATATCTATTTTCCCTAGTTCAGGTCACCACAAAAGACTGCAAAGAGAACCCGTTTTTATAGATCTGGGAGAAGCCAGAAGACTAATTAAAGGTGTACAAAACAACGTAGTGAGTAATGCTTTGGGAAACGTGGGCATTGATTTTGTTTTCAATTTCACAACACTCCACCTGTCATCTAGTGGAATCACAATGTTAACCCTAGTGTGCTTTAAAACATCCCTTCATAACAAGTATTGATGATGACAAAATGATCTTTGAATAAAACTAAATTGAACAATAGATGTTTTGCCATTATAATAATAATAGTAATAATAATAATAATAAATCACACTGGTCAATCATTTCATTGTAATGACAATAGAAAACAGTACAGAATAGCGCTGAGCAAAAGAAATCTAAATTGTTCAAGTAATCAGTCACATCCAGATAAATAAATACATTTTGCTGCAACAATACTTAAAAAAAAATGTTCATTGTCATTGCATCTTAGATAAATAATGGTGACCATGCACAGAGAGTCAATTTGATGCAGCTATTATGCACCTCAGATGTTCAATATAACTACTTGCATTAAAGGTCAGTACAAATAGATATCTAATTGTCTGCTGGCTGGTGACCTAACCAGAACACCACCAAAGCTGCAACGGAACAAAACTTTTAAATGTTTAGCTTTTAGGAAAATTCATGTATAATCAAGGAATAACAACAAAAAATTGAAAACATTTTGTAGTGCGACGTTTCAAAGAGGGTGATTCTGAATTGAATGTACAGAGCAGTGCTGCAGTTGCATTGTTGGGGCAAATGTAGGTGTATCCAGCACCCGCAAACTAACTAGTAAGAGTTTTATGTCCTTTGTTTTTGGGCTAAATGTCTTATGCTTATCGTCAGCAATTCAGTAAATTAAAATAAAGGGATGTGGGTTGAAATATTCAAAGTAGGCCCTGTATACCTATGCATCCTAAAATTTCCAGTTTTACGTTGCTGCCACACTGATGACAGTGCATTTTCACAACAGGGTAAAGAAAGTGCGATGAGACCGGGTGAGAAAGGCAAGGAGAAGGCAGAGATAGAGAGGGAGAGGCAGCTACCATTTCAATACTCTTCTCTCTCTATATATTTTTTTACAACACTTACTGTAGCAACAGCTAACTTTCTGTAGACAGTCTGCCTGAATTCATAAAGAGGCGGCTTGCAGTAGGCAGGAGGTGTATGTGATAATATTAGTCCACAAGTACTTCCAGGCAGAAAAAAGGCTGCGTTATACAGAATGTAGCACACGGAGTGCACTATTGGTGTGGAGTCAGAGCACATTAAACCCTGCTCTAAGCCACATTTACATCTGACAGCATCTCAACAAGTACAGTAGGAGGCAATTTGTAGAACAATATGTAAAACCATTTAAAAAAGAGATTCCGGAACCAGTACAGATGTTTCCCACAGTATCCACTGTATCTCTGGGCTGATCTAATTTTGTTTGACAAAAATGTTAACGTTAATGTTTGTTTCTTTTTTATGGTAACTTTTTTCCCTTTGATTTGCTGAAATGCTAGTGGTCATCCCTCCTGTGCTGAGGTGAATCGAACAAAAGATTGATACTCTCCATTGTCCCACTTTATCTTTTGCAACAGGTGTCCTCATGCTTTTGCCTGCAGTGAACTCCTGCATCTGGCTGCACTTACTATATCCCACTCTGTGTCTCTGAATAGTTACCTGGTTTCACTTTTCAACATTACAATCACTAAAACTGTCTACCTGGTTACAAACTTCCTCTAGCTTTATTACTTGCTATTGCACCCTGAATGACACCATGGTTCGTTGAACGCTTATTCATTTGTGAATTCATTTGTGTCATTTGTGGAAGTTACGTGGGACGTACTTTATAAATATGCAGCTTGCCATAGAAATAAGCCAAATGACCTTATTGTAGCATGTGTAAATAATGAAAAGTTGCCAATATCCCGAACGGAAAAGGTGATCTTCAAAATAATATATTATTAAAGAGACTATTGATAACAATACATAACTGCAATAAATGCATCATTAAGCAAGAAACCCTGTGGGGTGAGAGATGAGCAAATACATTTCTGTGAGGGTGGACAGTGCAGATTTTGTATTGTCTGCAATTAAAAAAATACTTTGTTTCAACAGATTTTATTTTAGCCATTTTTCACCAGGCTAGATTGACTCGACTGATGTTTCCAAACCTCAAAAGGATTCAAAACAGTCTTTCTGGCACCTCCAAATCTAGTCTATGTTGGATTTCCTTACACACATATGACACTAGATGGCGGTGGCACCATCTCAAAGTTAAGACAGCGTAGAAGTCATGCACCGTCAAAGGCCACTCCCAGTTTAATGAGTGCAAAACTAAGAGACAATCAACTCATCTAAAGTATATTATTTGAGGATGTGTGATGAAGTTTGAATTTCAGAGAGCCGAGTTGTCTACACGCGAAAGGTTCAACTGTCCTGCTGATTGTCCAGGGGAAAGGGACAAGCAGTCTCTACACTTAAGTTGCGTGGTAAACTTTGAGTTACTATGTCCAAGCTTATTGATGACTACCGGTAGCATAATTGTGGAAGATTTTGCAACAGCATTCACTCAAACGCCAGTGTTCTTTTCCTTTCTCTTCTTGATTGAGGAACCTCTTGTGAGCAAGTTGTGCATCCGACTCCTCAAAAACATCCTTGCAAAAGGATTCCAACAAGTCAGCAGTCTCCAGCGGTCTCACGGCAATATAAACTGACAATGGAACATCGGTCAATTCACCAGCTTCTTGCAAAGATAAAAAACAAAAAAAGAACCAACCGACAGAAGGATTCTTGTTTGTTTTAGGAAGAGTTAGGTCAAGTTATAGGAGTCTTGGGGTCAGGTGATCCGAATATGTCATAAGGCCACAAAGGTACATGGGTGTCTGAGTTTACAAGGCAGCACTCCTCTGTTGAGCTGATAGAACTCCACCAGCTGAATCAGGTCGGTGAATTTGGTGGCGCCATCGTCAAGGCTGAAGAAGACTTGGCCATCCTCTTCACACTGCCAGCAGCAAAGGGGCGAGCAGGGACACAGCACATGGCAAGAGAAAAGAAAAGACAAGGATATCAGACTCTTTTTTACTCCAAAAAGGACCATAAAAACGGTTTTACACATTTGGGGCATGTCAGCAACAGATCCCATACATAACCCATTACTCCTCGCCATTTTGCAAACCATGTATAATTTTTATAGACTGATATTTTTATAGGAAGATCAGTGAGCTAAAAGTGAGCAACCATTTTCTATTAAACTAAGGACTAAGGACAAAATCACATTATCCTTTTAAGGGCTAAATAGTTTGCCTTCCGGGACTGACACAGCTGTCAGCAATAAAGTAAAGATTTTGCAACAACATGACCGGTAAGAGTGTGCAGCAACCTTTTGGAATAATTTACTTAAATTAATACAACCGTCAAGGTTAAGGCTATTTTTTTATTAGTAAGACATGTCACAAGACACATATTACTACATTTAACATTCACTGACCGCTACTCAATAAAAGAAAACAAAATGAAAGTATGTAAAATTAGTTAGCACCAAGAAATGCATACCGGTAGTATCTGGAAATGTTTGATTTTTTGGTGATGGCACAATGTGAGCACAAACGCCTTGGGGTTACTCTGACTGACTCTCAGCAGAAACAACCTGTGCAACAAGAGAAAGGAGGATACTGTGAGACAAATTACTTCATTTTATGGATAAATACAAGGGAAAAAATACAAAAAAGAATTTAACCCTTTTTTTTCTTTTGCATTCATATTTAGCAAATAGTAAAAGTGCTTTAGCTCCAGCTCCCCTACCCATCGACTTGTCCCTGCTGGTGGATAATGCGGTGGGATTCTTCTCTGGTCATCCTGCCGTGGAACCACAACTGAGCTATGTGGATGACTGCAGAGAAAATCACATTTGGAAATACATTTTAGTGTTCATGATATTTAAAAAAAATGTTAAAAGAAGTTAACAGTCAACTATTTTACCTGAGCTTAGTGAGGAGTGGTGTAATGGACTGTGGGAGCCTAATATGTTCATTCGTTGACTCCTCTTCTGAGAGAGATGCCACATTCAGACAAAACAACAGGGATTAGTTCAGGATCTGGTGGGTTAGTCCGCTGTATTTACACAATTCAGTGTAACAGTGAAGAAAATTCCAAGTTAAACGTCCAGATTACTTCATAATAATCATTAATATATTGTAAAATTATTTCGTAACCGACTTGTTGGCCAAATCCATTTGATTAAATCTGACACTTTTGCCCCACAGCCATATCCGTTTCATGAATACAGTCAACTTTTGTCAGAACAAAATAATTGAAAAATCAAACAGCAGACGGAAATTAGCTGTATATGAATATTTATATATAAATATGTAATTTGTAAAGATCTTTTGACGTCTGCTTCGAGCATTACTGACAGAGAAAAGTGAGGTTGTCTCACCCGCCACGCATGTCCCTCCTCCATGGCAGCGCTCTGAGCTTCTACAGGGTTGTCAATCACCCTACCTATCCTCCCTGAGAAATCCATGGCCACGAGGGAGTTCTCCGACACGCTCCGCTAGGGGGAGACAGAGATTCAAGATAGTCAACATGTGGATAGAATGGCAGCAACACAAGTGCCAGGGTGCAGCTTTGTACCAATTTAAAGAAAGGCAGTTCAATAAAAAGTGGTGTGGCACAGGTTGGGTTTTTAGTGATTTTCTCCCTTCTCCAAAACTTGTCAAACTACTTATGTTGCTTTTCCTGGTGCATTCAATCATTCACACAATCAGTGCTTTGCTTATGTCACGACTCATTAAAGGCAATGTTCTTACGCTGAAACTGGCAATTCACTGGTGTAGGTTTCAACAGAATTTTTAATAAAACAGACAACTTACCACAGGTGCTGAGAAGTGTGACAGTAAGGTTTTTCTTTGTTGGGGAATCTTATAATTCTGGTACAACACAATCCCATACTGTAAAGAAAAAGGAACATAAAAAAGTAGTAAAGCTACACTATCAACATTCTTCATTGATTTAATTTTTTTTTCAAAGATTAGGTTCTGTTTTAGCTTTTTCCCTTTATAAGATGTGACAGTGGATAGAGAGGTCTGCCTACATGGGGCGCACACAATACTGTGTGTGATATAGGTCGCCCCAACATTCCTCATTGTCAATGAGTGTGTTGTATTGTAAACTATGTCATACAGCATACATTTTTGTCATAGTGTTACCTTAAAAAGCCGGAAGGCAGTCATCCAACAGGTCCTGCCCTGTTCATCCTCCGCACAAAGCATCCTCAACTCCTTCAACTCCCCTCGACATTTATTAGGCTGGGAATCAGAACAGAGATATTCCTCCTCGTCAGCACCCCGATTATCACCATCATCACTAATCAAAATAACTGACCTGACAAAGTAATGAGAAAAATGCTTTGCTCATCTACAACATTTATAATATATCAAATTTAGAAATGAAAAAAAAGTGGTAAGTAAACAGAAATACAACATTTAGAAATACAGCATTAAACCCAAATATCAGCACTGATATAGTTCAGTACATATTCACGCCAACATCCTTATCATGAGACTTCACAAGATATCAACAGTTCCTTGCCTCATAATTTAACAGGGCTTTACTGGCATGGGAAACAGACATTTAAATTGCCAAAACAAGTGTGAAGTAAAAACAAAAATGTATATACAATAAGTAAATATCTACTAATATAAAGTGTAAACAGAGCTGTTGCAACATTGTACTCAAATATATAAATGAAAATAGGTCAAGTTTACCTAATACTATACATACTGTACATATAGACCTATCTATAGATAGGTAAAAATAACTTCAGATAAAAGAAGAAAAGTGGGGACAAATACAAATGAGTTAGAGCTGTGTAAACATTGCAAACTTTCCGAGGTATTGTGAGATATCTGTTCTGTATGTATGTGCAATGTACAGTACAGAGATCAGTGCAGGATATTTTTCTATATATATTTATTTGATTAATAATATATTAATATATTACAGTATTTTATTAGAATTCAGCCTCATTTCACTTCTGTCATCTGAGCCTCACCTTGATACAGAACTCGTAGTCTGTGGGTGCACCGTGCTGCTTTTTGCCGGTGGTGACAGTGAAGATGTTGCTGTCTTCAATGTCTGCTAGTAACTGTAGATGTCTGGGCTCCTGGCAACATAAATAATTAATAAGTCAAAACATCACAGGGAGACACAGCCTGGGGGCATACTAACAGACAGACATATGCAGACAGACCACCATCAATAAAAGGCTGAGTACGTTTAGTAATGCTATTACTATAAAATGCCAATGTGGTGTGCATTTGAATTCTTTAATGATAAATAATGACTGTAATTATAAAGTTACATGTTAGAAAAATGACAGTGAATTATATTCTGTCCCTTGAAGAGGGAAAGCTTGAGTTTCTGTTACCTTTGAGGTTCCTTTTGTAGAGCAGTAGAGTCCTGAGCGCCGCAGGAACATGTAAACTTTCTTCCATGACTTTCTACCCACCTCCTTCACATACAGATACCCCTGGATCTCTGGACAGCCACTGGTCGCTAGGAAGTTCTGAGGAAAGGAGCGAGAAAGACATGGAGCAGGGGATCAGTTTGGATTTTGACATTGTCTTGACATAGTTATACACAAACATAGATTTAAGTATAGTATATACATAATTACTTCATGTTTTTTATGCGTTTTATTATTTTATAGGACAGCTGACGACATAGAAGGAGAAAACCTCTGTATATGGGCCCCTGCTCTACCAGCTGAGCTACCCGGGCATCCAAATTCATTTATGTTTTAAGCCGGGCCTTTTGATATTTGAAATACAAAGAAGGGGAAAGAAAACCGTGTTATGCAATGATCCAAGACACTGACAAATTTTCAAATACAGTACATAGCCTACAATGATTCACCATACAGGGCATTCTTATTGGAAACCCTCACAGCCTAAGCTGTCTTCCGGATGTCTGAAGTATTTGGAGTTAGCGGTTTCCATGTTTCACAAAAACATTGCACCATGAAGTGGCAGGTTAAGTTATTAGAGCTGATTTGGAATCTGCGGCTTGCGGCTAGAAAGTAAACTGTTCCAGAGGACTCTTCAATATTTGAAACACATGTTTCCCAGTGTTTTGGAAACATTCCACAATGGATCTCATGCATGAGCATTTTCCATCATTTGCGGAGTGCACAATCACATGCAACGTTCATTTAAAAGGCTCTTTTTCAGGCACTACACCTTGCTGCTTTTTTTGTTTACATTGTGCTTCTTGCACAAATAGCAAATATTTCAAAACACCTGGTGGAACAGGTCAGAAACATTCTTGGTTTGGACAGCACTCTAATTGAGTGCAGAGATCTTGTGTTTAGAAAAAGTCAAAGACCAGGGGTTTCCTGACACAACTCAGCCCCCGCATCCCCTCTCAGGTATTGACTCCTCTATGTAGAGCATAACGTCTATATGATCAGCAGGGGAGTTAAAAGCTTTCTGTGAGTGGCAAGAAAGAAAGGGATGGATTCCTTTTGTGGCTCTGTCTCTGACAGATCCATGACTTCATACAAGAGAGAGACAGACTGCATGTAAACCCTCCAACTATTAAGACCAAAACCCTTTTAAATCCAAAGAAACTTTTTTCTTTGGATTGGGAGAAACTCCTCCCAGACTTTTTCTTTTCTTCTTATCTTTTGGGAAAGCTGTTCATGGCTCGTGAGGGGTCTATGAAGCCGATAAGTAGCATGACACAAGTGTGCGAATTTGTGCTGTGCAAACATGGGGTAGGTACATTGAGAACTGTCTGTAAGATTCCTGACTGCCTAATTCCATCCATCATTGTGGGGTATGCGGTGTGTGTGCCGAGACTGCCGTGTGTCAACAGGGGATCAACGGTAGTTATTACTGCAGGCTTGGACGAGACACACTGTTTAAGGGTCAGATGTGAGGTATGTCAGCTTGATTGTACAGTATGCAGCGATTGCTGACTCTGAGGTAAACTAAGCTCTGTGCGTGTCAGGAACAGGAGAGAGAACGCAGGACAGCCGGAGAGAGAAACGTGTGCGAGTCAGTGTGTGCGCTGCATGTACCTGAAGAAGCTGAGATGGTGGAATCATACGATTGGTGTCCTGGCACCACGCAACCATGTGCTCTGGGAAAAATGCCTGGTGGAAGAAGGTGGAGAGAGACAGACAGGCAGACAGTCAGAGAATATCAGCCAGTAGCCAGTAATTATAGGGTAGGAATTTGGAAAAGTCAGGCAAATCTCATTAGTACAGTCAGCTGTCTTAATACTTCACAAGAGTACAAAACGTATAGAGACACTTTGATGAAGAACATGTCTTTCTTTTCATCTCTGAGGCAAGTGGCCACGCATTAGAGCAGAATACGCCAGTAAACTCTTTACTTGAACATTTCATTTGGCTAAAAGCTCTAAATACTAGAAGCCATGTGGTATACAGTGTTGGGAGTTACAAAAGTAACGCAATTACAGTAATGTATTCCTTTTTGCTGTAACGCAGTATTATATGGCATTACTAATTCAATTTTGGTAATATTATACTCGTAACAATCTTAGTAACGCAAGCTTTAAAAATTTTATTTTTATTTTTTAAGAATAGAATAAAAATAAGTTAATACTATTGCATTTTAAAAAACGCTTGTCTTTTACCGTTACCATTTACTGGTCAATATGTCACAGTTTTACAAACAACAAAGTTAGCAGATGGCCGTGTTTTATATCTAGCTTCTCCATCCGTGCTTCTACATCCATGTAGGCTGCTTCAAAATAAAAGCACTTCCTGTGATGATTCGCAGTAAAACCAAGTTACTGTTAAACATATAAGGTTGTGTACCTTTTCACATATCAGCTGTAGATCAAGTACTGTAAATAATGAAAATAGTGAGTTTTAATCACACTATAATTGACAATTTCCTATAGACTACCTTTAGTTTTAAACTAAACAACGTTAATTTCTTATTCAAGTGCTTTAAGCAAACATTTTACAACAATACCGTACTTCAGTACAACTGTAAAGTAGTTTTAATTGAGTATTTTCTTTTTCTACTTCTTGTCTATTATATGCTATCGTTTTTTGTATAGCTTTAGTTACTTTGCATATTCATATACTTTTTACCAAATATTATGAATAATCTATGATGTATTAAGGAGACTTTATAGATCCGGCGGGGAAATACACACGCTAGCTGCCAAGTCAAACTTTGCTGTTATTTTGGTGAAAGTAACTCAAAAGTGATTTAAAAGTAGTGTAACGCAATACAATTCAGAGACAGTAATATTGTCATATAACGTATTACTCTCAAATGACTGTATATATATATAATAATGTACTGTAAATATGCTGAATATGTGTTAAAATTATAAAAACAAATGCACAAACTAATTCATTTTTTTTATCAAAGGCTATAGGTGTGACATATTTCAACAAAAAATAAAAAGCAATTACCAAGGGGTTTCTGAAGAATTCATATTTGGCATAGTTCTTCCTGAAGAGGAATCTACTGTCGCTGTTCATTGAGGCCTGGACCTGAACCACCAGTTCATGGTCTTCTAGACAGCGCTCTGAGGGGAGACAGGCAGAGAGAGAAACACAGCAACAATGATGGAGATTAGGATTTAATATTCTTATAAGACTTCATTAATATAACAGTTTCATAGTAGGAGTGAATGACAATATGTGAATCTATCTGAACATACTGTTGATGATCACATTTTTCATGGAAGTCTCTACTGACCTGGGTATATATGAGAATTCAAGGGAAAGGCCCTTTATAAGTAACAGAAAGTCTAGAAAAACATTCAATGAAACTGAAAGAGAAAGTACTTTGGGCCTTTTTTTAAACCCTACTAATCTTATTTTCTTAAAACAAGAAAAAAACATCAGTGGTGTGAGATTATCTCACGTATTCCCAGTCAAACTAAAACAACATTTTCTGAAACAAGCGCATCATTCTATTATTGAAAACCTGACCATCTTTACATGTCAGGTCAGATGTTTGTTCTAAGTGTAAGGCAGCCATACAAAATGTTTTTCGACCCTTCCTCATTCAGGGTAAATCCTAAAAAAGCAGAATTCAACTACACCTTAACACAGATTTACAGGATGTACATAAGACTTGTGAATGATATTCAGACCAAGGCCTTTCTCTTTCAAGGTGTGTAAAAAAGGCTGTGATTCAACTAAATGTGTGTCTTACACAGATGTGGTTAGAGGTCCTGGTGATTTATATTCTGTAACTGCCATGCAGAAGCCAGCATTGACTCAATTAATTCCAACAGCATAACAAGTTCTCTCTGTCATGTAAAAGACGTCCTTCCTTTCCACAGTAAATCTAATTACAATTCTTTAACTTAACTAACTTTTGCAATACCAGAATTTGCTCTGATATCTGTATTTGCTGTGAAATGAATAACTTCAGAGAAATCTAACGGCACAGCTCTATCTTGCATCTCATTTGTGTCCCCTAAATTTCCTTCTTTATCCCCTCGGTCTCCATCTCTTTAACACTGTCACGACTCTTCTTTTCCTTCCATTTCATCTTGTCGCCTGTCTGATGAATCACTCCAGTTCGTGACAGTGACTCACCCCGGCAACACTACCTCACTGTCCAAGAGTTGTTAAGCTTTCCGAGGTGACAAGTAGAGGTCAGTGTTACTTATCTCTCAAAGGGCCATTTCATTTTATTAAGTGAGTGGGCAGCGATGTACGGGAATAGTCTTCTCTGTTCAAACACACTATTGTTCGGGTCTCTCTGAAACTTCTATTCTCATCTGCCACCCAACCAAATGTACAGACATGAAGTATACCGACTCATACCTGCGCAGCGCAGACGTACAGACTGTGCATGCACAGGACTTTCAGATACTGTGAAAAGAAAAAAAATCAATAATTGGCCCAATGCTATTGTTAAGATACAAAATATAAAAAAATACAGCCATACTGCAACTATTGTTTAATTGACTAACTAACTAAACTTCAACACATTTCTGGTTTTCAGGTGGCTCCGTGCACAGACAGTATACACAGCCAGAAATATACACAGGTCCCTAACGTAGAACTAATTTTAACACAATTAAAATTTATAATAATATATCCAAATTTCCCAACTACAGTAAAGGTCTACAATGCAAATAACAGTACTCTAAATAAGCCAAATCATTGGCGGAAATATCTCAATCACTGTCTGTCTGCATATATAATGCAAACAATGCACAGAGGGGTAAAAAAACTAAATATAATTCAACTTGAAATATTTACCCCCTTTTTAACAATATTTTTTCAAATGTCATATAGCATAATAGACACAAATCCACATCTGCGTGCATACTGTTTCTGTAGCGGCAAATGCATAACCTTTTAATTTGAACAATCAGCAGGGCGCTGCTTCATCACAACTCATTTTCTAAAACTAAACCAAAATACGATAAGTAGTTATTCCAGACCTGAAAAGAATATGGTTGCAGTACAGGTGAGCCAAAATAGAAGACAGGCTATAATAGAATAGAGTTACTCCGATCCAAAAATGATGTCATTTACAACAAGCCAGCCTAACTGTATTTGGCAACATCTTGTTGGCAGCACTGATGAGAAATGTAAGCAGATCATGATGGAGGTTAGGCCTTTGGGACATGTACTTTGAATGATGCAATATATTTAAGAAAAGTTTCCTCATGTGATACCAATGCAGCCAAAAATACATTGACACAAGTTTTGTCTTTTTTTGTTTTGTTTGTTTTTTTAAATATGTTTTTTACCCTGTCTCTTCTTACAATATGTTTAACTACCAGGCCCACTCTGCTCTATATAAAACTACACCCCCTCCTCTCCCACATCTGTTAAAGTGTACAGACATGAGAACAGAGCACAGGCTCAACTTGTCTCCCATAAGTGCTTTATAATCGCCCTCTCCTCAGAGGGAGGTTGGGTTTTCTAACGTTCAGCTGACCACAGCTTTCCAAACTTACTCTCATACTGTCAGGTCTAAAACAAAATCATCCCCGACAGAAACGCAACACTCTCTTCCTCCTAAATGCAGCAACAAGTTAAAAATTCCTGGATCAACCCCTGGAATAGAACATCTTTTTTTTAAATACTGTTTTCTGCTTTTTAGACTTTTCCTTGCGTCATTTCAGTGCCACATTTGGACATGAAGTACATCAAAACAGTGAGTGTTGGTCTTATAGCTTTTAGCAACAAGCTCAGTGAGCTACACCGCTATACCTTAACTCCACTTTCTCAAATACCTCAAGCAATGGTTACTCCTTAATCTATGAGAAATCTATAACATGCTACCTCTCTAACTGGCCAACTAAAATGCAACACTTAAGTCTGTTATATTAAACAGATATATCACAGTTGGTCCCTCCATCATAATTTTGACCTTTTTACACTACATTAGTCCTGAGGTCTCTATCTGATACTGTAAGGGCTTCTATTGTCAGGAGAGGGGTCTAAAGAACCTTTAAACTTTAGCATAGCCGTTTAAACTCTTCATCAATTATTTCCATAATCTCTCTGCCGTTTCATTTATAGTACTGGATCTATAACATTACACCGTCTCTGATACTGAGAGTAGCACAAATTGGCAAAGGTATTGTTGCAGTGTTTATCAGTTACATCGCAACATCCTCTAATCCATAACCTTGAATTATCACATTCTCTTCCTTTAGCTTCTTATCTGCTTGCTTTAACTCTGATCACTTTGTTTAACTCTAATTTCTGCATTAAAAGTATTCTTAAAAGTATCTTAGGACCCAAACTAATCTGGGGTTGAAATATCCTGAAACATATTTCTTTAACTTATAGTGTCAAAAAGACCTGATTCCAAGCAGTCTGAGTCCAGGGACCTTAGATGAGCTGACCTAAGTTTAAAATATCAGTAAAGGATGTAAAATACCATCTACAGTACGTTAGTCTCTGTTGCTTTCACTATCCTATGCATACATTATAAATGTTTCTCCCAACCACCAACACCAAATAAATGCTCAAATGAGGCTGTACTATTCATCAATCGCTGCGTTTTTAAAATTTACGAGTACCAAAGAGTGTTTCTGCTAATTCCCCAAGCGCTCCTACAGTATTGGTAAGTTTAATTAAGGGGCCCTGGGAAAGTCTCAGTCTTCATGCAATAACTTTCGGAAATCCAGAGCTTAAATCACATTTTATCCAGCTTCAAGCATACTATACACTGAAGCTAGAATCTCCATCAGCCCTATCTAACTCCTTTAACTGAACTGTAAGTAAGCATTATATTTTCTGATGACCACGTTTAGGATTTTTCATCAGTTAACAATCTTAGTCATCCAACAGCAACGGTTTCACTACAAATACATACATAAAACGCAGCCGTCTTGCAAGTCAAGTGCTTTTTTTCATTAACTTCCAATTGTCTCTTCACGGTTGAGTCAGAAATTCATTGGCCTATCAGTGATAAAACAACTCTGACCTTACATGCAATGCATTGTCCATTTCTATCACCTTCTATTCACACACAAGCGGATCAATACGTTTAACCTACATTTCTGTAAATGAAAAGCAGCTCAATGTGTGTGCTCAATGTCTGTCTCAGTTTTTTCCTGAAATAAACCCCTGTCCTGCAGAATACTGCACTGGCACAGCAACCCTTTACATAGCCACTGTGTTGTACTTGATTAGATCACTGGACATTATGGCTCTGTGCGTGCAAATGCTGTATAGTATGTGCATGCACTCATGCTTGAATGCATGCCTGCGTGAGAATATGCGCTTGAACTATCTGTCTGTCCGAGTATGCACCTGTGCATGTCAGTGATTGTATTGCATGTATCAGCCCACCCAAAAGAGTTTCAGTGTAGGTACAGTATGTGAGTGTCTGTTCATGTGTGTGAGTGTGTTTTTGTCTGTATGTGAACAGTGTGTGTTTGGCCTGCAGGGCTCTGCCCCTTACCTAGCCCTATCAGCGGGTGGTGTTCAACAAGTGCCCAACTGTTGTCATCCACACAATGGCTTTTATAAACCAGGAGCTGGCACAGGTCCCTGGCTGTCATGTCGGCTGGGATCTCCACCACTTTACCCATACCGTCTTCAGTGAAGATCTTCACAATCTACAAAGAGAAAATATATTAGAGGTCAGTTATAATAAACAGAGATTATTTCAAAGTATTTTGGTAAAGTGCAAGTACAATAAATGACTATAAAGGTGTACGTGATATGATAAAATAAAGCAAAGGATTGATAGACCCTTTTAAGCAACAAAGGTTAAATGTAGAAACGGATTATGTTAACGCCACAGGGAATACTAAATTGTGATAAAGTCGTTTAACACGTTTTTGAAAACTGCCTAATAGGTGGGTGAAGCCAGCAATTTTCTTCAAACACTAGCATAGTATTTATCATATAGCACCCGATACCCTATAGCATGAAGAGGCCTGTAATCATAGCACACAATAGACTTTTTAAAACTACGTAGCAATTGTGATGTTAGAAATCACAGACAAGCGTTTCTTAAAGCAACTTGTTGGTGTAATATAGAATCAAATATACTGTAGTGTATAACAACTACCGTCTCTCTGTCTGCACCAAATGGATACGTATTGTACTGTGGCTTAAGAGGAAGTAAGCATGGCGTTTCCAATTATAGCTGATCAAGAACATGTATGCAAGTATCCAGAGATAAGAATATTGAATTTGCTTCACAGACACAAGATCTTTTTAACCCTTAACTTATGTTTACAATTAATATGTTGAAATTGGGCCTGTAATATTAATACAATCCATGAATAACACTGCTTGCATTTTGTTGCCATTAATACGACTGACTCAAGCACGTACTCACACACACATGATGAGCCACTACTTATCTGTCCAGTATAACATACTGTATGGCAACAGTACATAAGGCTTTACTCTAAGATCTCATCTGAGAGACATCCATGTACATCTAGATATTCTTCCGTATATACTGTAGGTAAGCTTTTCCTTGTTAGATATCGACAACAAATCCAGGAAATATAACTGTCATCCCCATTGTGGTAATACAGTCCAAAATCTACGTCCACTAAGTCCACAGGTTGGCTATTCAAAGCTGCAGAGAAATCTAGCATTGTTAACCTACACAGGAATCCAGCCAACAAAATCTGCACATGTCATATATGCACACTTCCCACATAATAATATCATGACAAAGACATTCTGTCCTCTTCTTGAGCAAAGATGCAGCTTACAGCATCACAGTTTGCACTAACCAGGCCTGAGGCGCTCAGTCTGAAGTGTTCAAGACGAAAAGCAAGGGAGCCTCAATCATTCAAAGCTGCTAACGTATTAGACTCTTTTTCTTTTTACTGGTCTGCTCACATCTTGAAAAAGACAAATTGTCCTTAGCCTTTAAGGTATTTACGCATTCAATGTACCACTTTAATCGGTTAATCATAGCAGCACTTCAAAGAGAAATAGTCTTAACATGTAAAAAGAGAAGAAGGCAAAGAGAGGCAGAGACACAGAAAGAGAGCGGTCTTACCTCTACGGCCCGCAATAGGCAGCAGTCCGGGGAACGCGAAGGCATTTTTGGAGTGAGCCTGGCTCCCCCCCCACACACACACATACACACACACTGACTCTCACACAGTCACAAATACAGAAAACCTTGCTGTTTTGTCGTTCTGTCTCCTTCAGAAAAGAAAGACACAAATTTGAGTGCCAACAGTTGAGAGTTGCAGTTGTGCTACCTGTCACATAGCCTGTAGATTAGTCCTAGTGGTAGACTAGGCCGCCAGCTTTGTCTCTCAAAAAAAGAAAAAAACTGTCTGTGTGACCTAAAGCCGCGCACAGAACAGGGACACAGAGACAGTCAGTGATCGGATGGCAGCAGGTACAGTACACTGTTTCCAGTGCCGGTTGAGTCTGACAACTATATTTCGTTCTCTCCCTCTCTCTCACCCTCCCTCTCCCTCTCTCTCTCTCTCCCTCACAAAGGGTTACAGCCTCAGCCATGGGCTCCGAGGCACACTGAATCAAACCACACACTCACCAACCAATCATAAGGCTGCAGCAGGCTGATGTAATCATTCCCACACAGACCCAGTCGCACACACACACAAGTACACACAGGCACACAGACACACATACACACACTCCCTGAGAGGCAAAAGCACTCCAGCAGACACACAGACGCACAGTCATGCACAGACGCAGCCAACTTTTTCAGACCACTTGCAAGCTTCTCCGCTTCAGTTTCTTTTCAGAGCTCAAAGCGAGAGGGTTCATTTGAGAAGGGTGTGGGGCAGTGAGAAGGAGGTAAAGCAGGAAGAGGAAGAAAGGATAAAGGAAGGAGTAAAAAAGTGTGTCTTTGTCGCTTTTCTTGTCTCCAAAATGTTCATAAGTTTTCAAGTGAGGGCTTGTTGGCTTGTATGCTTTTCCTTTCTTCTTTGCATCTCTTTCCCTCTGCCTCCGTTCCTCCGTCCTTCCGTCCTTCCCTCCTTCCCTGTGGAATAACTTTGAACTTCCTAGTCAGATCTAACAAGACTCATTACAGAGCAAATGAAATGAAACAAACCTGGGGCAGCACTTGACCAATCCAACCTTCTCCTCCTCCTCTGGTGGCTAGCTTCGTGCCAACATTCTTTCTCTCTAAAGAACAAAAAACCTGGAGACCTTTGCACACACATGCAGATGAACACAGAGCCCCCCACCCCTCCTTTTAACTCCGATATTTAATACAGCATCAGACAGACAAAAGCCTTGACACACCCCGTCTAGGAGAGGCAAGAACAGCTTTAGGTTGTTCTTGAAGCAACTTCTTCTTGTCTTCTACATTAAATGTGTGTGTGTATGTGTGTGTGTGTGTGTATGTGTGTGTGTGTTTGTGTGTGTGTGTACATGTGTAGATGGGGGCGTGATCCAGGAATAAGCAGTTCCACAGAAGGAAGGTGAAAATTGTGGTAAAAGTGGGAGCAGTCAAAGAGATACAACTTCTTTTTTTACTATAGCGAGAAACTTTGGTGAGGGAAATGGGGAGCCTGTGGCTGGGGGAGGGGATGGAGAGAGAGCAAAGTGCATGTATGTGTGTGTGAATGATTGCACATGCACACAGGCACGTATGTGGGTGTGTGTGTGGGGGAGTTACAGAGAAACAGGAGACAGACAGGCAGACGAGAGAAGTGAAGGGAAAAAGAGTGGGAAGTGGTAAGAAAGAGGGAGAGAGAGAGAGAGAGAGAAAGACTGTCTAATGACACACTGAAGTTGAATGTGTAGTATGAATGCTTCCTACTGTTAACTACATATCTAGCAAGCACAGCTGTCTTTCCCACCCACCCCCTCCCTGCCGCTACACTCACGCAGACACACACCCTCACCTACGTCACAATTAGTCAGCCAGAGGGGAAAGCCCCTAGAAGGCTGCACACATCACACATGCTACCAGACTGAGTAAACCCCGCCCACTCTACCGGCAATTTCATTTTGCCCTGCAGCTTGATCTGGAAACCTGCACGTTTACTTCTCCTGCTTCAGTACACAAATATTCATCTTGAGCGCTTTTGGTGCGTTTAACAAAATGACAATAGAGAAGAGACAAGAAGATTTTTGTTTACATTCAACATACCGATTTCAAAAGGCAAGTTTTCTTTTAAAATGGAACATAAACTTTCCCTGGAACAAGTCCTACAAATAAAGGATGTGTTAGCCTTACTCCCAACTGGCTTTGGTAAAAGTTCGCTCTGCAAAGTACGTCAACCCGATCGTTGGTCTGATTGGTTGAAGGACTATCCAATTGCGTACAGACTCATTTGAACTATGCCCGTTGGTCACGCCTCTTGTACAAATCTATTGAGCTTGTCTTTGTCTGGTGATAGGCAGACTAACATGCCACAATACAGGTTTTTTAAACATAGCGCTGTAATTATAGGAGGCACTCAATCAGTCCATTAACCTCTACCCTGCTGACAAAGAATACATTACAATTGGTTAGAAGGTTTTGGAGATATGGTCTACCTTTAACCATAGCTATGATGTCTAGAAGACAGGAAGGATCATTCAACAAGGTTTCTGTTGTTTTAGACAAGAACAAGAACCCAGGAACCATGTTTTCCATTGGTGCAAAAGAAGTCAACATACTTTGTGTGAGCTGGCCTGGCTTTAATACGAGGTTCGGCATGGGTTTCTATTTGACATAACAAGAACAAGGTTATTATAATAAAGAAGTGGGGTTAAGTGTTTATTTTGCCACAACTAAAAGTCAAGTCTTGTCAGTGATGTCCAAAGTCAAGTTCCATTCCTGACGGTTTGTTCATAAACATGATGTGTTTATTCATATTATATTGCGGTTGTTATGTAGTAGCAGTATTAGTTCTTGCTTGGTTGTGCACTTTAAAGACAGTGAGGGATCATTATATTGGTACTGGAATAGCAGCTGTTACTTGTTAGAGTGAGTATGCAAACAGAGGCCTCCCACCTAGAGCCAGGTTCTGTCCGAGGTTTCTGTCTGTTAAACGAAAGTTTTTTCTAACTTTGTGGTTTTGTAAGGAGTTATACTTTCCAAACTGGTCTTATGTGTACAAGGACAGTCAGATCTTTGCACAAAGAGGTCAAATGCAGGGTGATCAAATGTCTGAGACACATTTGGGATAGTTTATTGCAAGAGCATAAATGGGACAAAATATACAATATAAGCTCCTGTATGAACATAATTTGTGCAAGTATGGTGAAAGAAACACAAGAAGGCTTGGCTGGTTTAGGGACATATCAGGACAAACTGTAGGTACGCAGCAGGCAGTAATAAGTAGGAAAAATAATAACCAGCATGTGCAGAAGCAGCATGAATCATAAGAAAAGTATCTACTTGTGACATCATAAAGACCACCTCATCCATGTATTTAACTGTGACCAGTGATTTATATAGTCAGATGACACTGATCAGCTGAGAGTGTTCATGACTTCAAAGAAAATGACCAAATCCATCGACAAAAGTCCTTCATTAGCTGTGAAAATCTTATCTTTAAATGTGGCAAAGCCATTAAACCGCCTCATGAGTGGAAGGAATAACAAAGCAGACAGAGATGACAGCGGAGTGACATGATTCAACTGGCTAACTATTTCTCGGTCTTCTTAAAGGCAAAGAATAGACATGTGAGTAAAAAACGAGGTAGGCAAAAGTAAGGGGGAAAGATAGAAAGAGAAACAAAAAGTAAGAAAAACAGAGAGGGAAACAGAAAGAAAGAAAGAATGAAAGAAAGAAACTCCTATCTTCTAATGCTTTTAGGAGTGTTCTCATTTAGATGGATGAGTTTGGAAGGGCTGCGCCTCTCAACCTCTCTGATGACTCAGGTCTGATAACTGCCCCCAGGGAGAAACTGAGAGCTCCAGGCATCTCTCACACACACACACACACACACACACACACACACACACACACACACACACACACACACACACACACACACACACACTCACACACACTCACACAGTCCTAATACGGACACACACACAAAGACAAAGCTAGAAAGAAACTAGACAGGCGCAAACAGACATAGAAAAAGTAAACTGCACTGTATGAGAACGTGCTTTGTGAAAACTAAAGTACACAAGCGTGTGTGTGCACGCCCAGCAGCTCACACGCATACACAGATCCATCTCTTCGAGAATTGGCTGCTGGTCTATAAATAGCTCCACTGGTATTATGTACACATTACAAGCCATTACATCAGAAAGGAGTTAATCTGGCAGATTACAATTCTAAAAGAGTATTAGCCATTAGGCATACAAGCCTGAGCACACATTAGGATCCATTACATTGGGACAAAGTTGTGAAGCAGTTTAAAAGTCAGGCAACCTGGATAAAAGCTTCATAAGGGAGAAAAAAGTTTCACCATATGTTTATATGTAAATGTAACCCCAATGTCAACTCTTCCTGGAACATCATCGCAGAAAGGAAATTCCTTCCGATTAACATGTGCAGGGACTTTCTTGCCCTGAGTTGAGCCTTCAGGCTGTGTACAATTATGGCCTACCCAAACCTTAGCCACAGCACTTAAACAAACCTTAACCGTCTACAACTTCAACATCTTAATAACTAAGCTTGTTGGTAGTGGTACGCACAATCTTTAGAACAAAAAAGATTCACTCGCTGTATTCTCAGAGCTCTAGAATACTAGGTATGATAAAGTTTAATGTCAGTTTTTATATAAGATACAACGAAATACAACATGGAAATTAACAGTCCCTGGAGAGACTTGATTGTAAGACCAGAAGGCAGAATAAATGATTTAGTTTTAAGTATATAAAAACAAAAAATGGAGGGTATAAAACATTACATTGTCGATTATTCAAACATAACCAAGTCATAAAAAAGCAATAAAAACATGCACAACGTGGCTGGGTTGGCTCAGTTGATAGAGCAAGCGCACATACATAGAGGTTTACCCCCAGTTTCCACAGGATGCGTAACGGCTGCGGATCCCGTCCAAAACGGCGGCAAAGTCATTAGGTTTCCATTAAAGTCAATGTGTGTTTTTCCACTGACTGCAGAACAGTTGCGTTGCGGCTCCGTCCCAGCTGAGGCAATCGCTCTGAAGCAGATACGCAGAGCTTCTATTTTTTCCGGATGTCGGAGAACTCGCAGCAATTCAGCACACGGTAGATAGTGAGGGACAGGAAGTTGAGCACAGAAACAATTAATAAAAATCTGGTTAATCTTTAAAATATAATAGACCGTGCTCAGTGCGGATCATATTTCCCTGCACTACAACTTGTAAACACTGAATTGTCGAGATCTCGTGGATCCTCAAGACTTCAGCTGTCAGTCATGGCCACAACCATTTCGCAACAAATCTGGACCTGGTGGGTGTTGACGGACGGCGAAGCACGGAGCCGTCACACAGCGGAGCCGATGCGCAGCTGTTACGCTTCCGGTGGATATTGGGGGTTACTCCTCAACGCAGCGGCCACAGGTTCGACTCTGACCTGCGGCCCTTTGTTGTCACTGTTATTCCACCTCTCTCTCCCCTTTCATGTCTTAATCTATCCTATGGAAATGAAAGGCCTCAATGCCTGAAAAAATGATCTTAAAAAAACACAACACTTTCAACATTGAGCTATATCTGCTCTGTCTTATAACCCTCTATTTGTGTTGCCAAAAAAGAACTGTAGCTATTGATAAGCTGCTTTTGGCTCACACAACTCCACTCCAGCTTCGTTTTCCCATTAACAATTACCCTTCATAAAGCCCCTCTGGTTGCAATGTGGTGCTGTGTGTGGTCTCGGCCGCCCCTGGAAACTGATTTTCGGATGATGAGATGGAGACACAAAAACTTGAATGGGCATTGGACAATTGGCTGTCCCCGCTCAGCGCCAGTAGTCAGCAGTAGTGGGAGGCACAAGCCAAGAAAACTGCTGACTCATGAGGAAGGGACAGTGAACTGTAATTGTCATCCAATTACCATGTTAAATTAAGTCCCAAGACATAGAGGCCTATCTAGGCTCAGCAAAGCAAAATAAGGCAGAAAGGGATTTAGTAGGCAGGGGAGAGAGCAATGGAATAGGGAGGGAGGAGAGCAAGATGGTTTAGAGAGAGAGAGGGAGATGTATGGAGAGAAACTTAGGAGGAATAGACTCCCAGTGCACACTGACAATACAAAGTCATGTGCAATGGCAGACTGCCATTTCAACCACTGTGCAGCCATGCATCAAACCATACACTGTATATTGGGTAGTTAGTCATCCCACAGAGCTTGCTCTGTCTATAAATAATGGAGCCTTAACACCCATTCAGGGTATTAAGACTTTTCAAGTTGACGGTTGGAAGATTTTGGAGCTGAGCCGGGTCAAATTTAATTAGCAATACACAAAAGTAGCACAAATATAGGTCACAAAAAACACACCAGGCAAAAAACATTGTATGCATAAATACAGTGTATCTGTCACAACAGGCAAATGTTGGGAATTTGAAGGCAGAGGCAAGAAACAATGTCTAATTTCAGTTAAATAGTGGTTGTAAAGCAAATGGTCTAGCCAGTACAAAAAGAGACTGCACACCCAAATTGATCAGAAAGCTCTTTCAGTTTTACTCATTAGTATTTGCTGCAACACTTTTGATAACCTGGTGACCAGTTTCCTGGTCTCATCCATTTTATAGTTTGTTCAGAACATAAACAGTTTTTAAGAAGTTTCTACGGAGACACCTCTACACACCTGCCCTGTCATACTTTTTAGATTACTTTTAAAAATTTAATTTGTGAACTTCCTGTAGTGTCGTCTAGACAGGGTTATCATGATGCAAGAACAATTTCTTCCCTATTTATTATGAGTACCGGCTGAGAAAAACTCCGCATGGAGCCAAATATTTTAGAAGCAAGAGGAAAATTGTCTGTGTGTGTGAGAGAGAGAGAGAGTGTGTGTGTGTATGTGCGCGTGTGTGTGACAGACAGAGAGAGCGAGAGAGTATGTGTGCGTTTGTTCGTGTGGTGGGGAACAAACACACAAATTGTGCACTAGCGGCCAATTGCCAGCCCACCCTGGAATCCTTTCAGACCACTGCTGATTTGGAGCCATTGTCCAATTACAGAAGGAGGGCAGAAGGATGGGGTCAGGGTAATTGTCATTGGTCAAACAAAGGATAACATCATTGGCACAATTTGGGCAATATACAGTAGTTTCTCCAGACAAGTTAAGACTACCAATCGCCATGATAGATTGTATTTCTTTTAGTCACATTTACACTGTTTCAAATTCATGCAGAAAATCACTGTTCCCACAAGTTACTTATAATTCTATGAATGAATAATCATACAACTGCAATAAAGGATACCTGTGTGAGAGAAAAACATCTACAGATCCTTTTGTCCCATGACAGTAAAAAGAGGACTGCTAGCATCACAGGCAATTAAAAACAATCAATTCCGTTCAGATGAACAGCATGTGCCACAGTTCTGTACAAACTGTCTCAAATAATACATTTTCAGACAGAGCATTGGAGATGCTATGTCTGTCACTCGCTCTCTCATTTTTTCTCTACTGAAACAAATTCCAATTGCTGAGCTCTTTCAGTCAGGTTGCTTGTCTTTTTCTTCAATTTTAAAACTTGAAAGACTGAAGGCCATAGTTTTATTTGTAACATAATTCAATGTCTCTCCTTTTTTCTGGTCACTTACTGTTTTTCTTAACTATGTAAATAAATAAAAGTGTCCTGTCCATCATTCTTATCCTTAGAGGAACACGCCACCATTTGACGGTCACCTCTAACTCTAGATAGGTGGGACAACGCATTTTTGTCTCAGTGCATTGTTTTAGTATGGTGCAACACGGGCAGCGCCGCCACTAGTTAGCTTAGCGTAGTGAATGGAATCCTAAGTTGCCAGTTAGCATGTTGTGAGTAAAAGTGAGCCTACAAAAAACAACAATAACCAAATTACTTATTGTGGCCTGCAGATTCACAACAGATACAAATAGCCATCCGTTTAGGACTAGACGATTTCAAAGGCAGATGTTGATTTGGGACTATAGTACTGTATATTGGGCGTAAGCACAGCCAAAGCACTACTGACATTTTTTTTTTTACCTTGAGTTGAGATAATGAATTTACATATTTCTTATTAATTTATTATTAACACTAATTTATCAACATATCATTGTTTTTAAGCAGGTTTTCAATTTCTCAGACCCTGTTTACACGAATACGCTTGTGGGTGAAAGCTTAATTTTTTTTTTAATCAGATGGGCCTTTCGTTTAGATGGCAACGATGTTTTTGAGGCGTAAAAACACACAAAAGTGAAACCACCCTCCAGAGAGGAAATCTTAAAAATTGAGTTCCATTCTCAAGGGCCTACAACATTTCTTCTGCCACATGGCATCATTTTGTCATTGACTACATGCAACATATTAATACAACAGCTACCTTATTTATTGATATTGATTGATTTCAATGTTGATCAATCCAACACCAAATATTCTATTACCTTAAAATAATGTTTCCAAAATTATTTCAGTGGTTCATTAACTCGTTGGAATGAGACATAGGAATAACGGTAACAATTCCTCTTCCAACCTGTAGGCGGAACGAAGAGGAAAAGTGCTTTGCTCTGTAAAGGTGCTGGTTGACAAGTAGCTAACGCTAATGTAATTCTGTTACGTAAGATTACGATACCATTCAACATGTTCATTTATTTTTAGTATGATTGTTTAGACCCCGGTTAAGAACTCTGGGCTAGCTAACCCACAAATTCATAAGTAACATTAATTGTACAGATAGACTAATCTAATGGTAATTTAGCTAGCTAGCACACCCGTGCCTTCCGCCTCATTCCTCCATTGCTGTAAGGCTTCAATCGGGATGAGAGATGATAACAGCCCCAGGGACACATCCACAGTCAGCCCCCAGCCAGCCAGCAACCATCCACTATCATCACAGCCCCGGCCAGGGGACACATCCATTCCGCAGTTAGCCCCCAGCCAGCTAGCAACCATCCACTATCATCACAGCCCTGGCCCGGGGACACATCCATTCCACAGTCAGCCCCCAGCCAGCTAGCAACCATCCACTATAATCACAGCCCCGGCCCGGGGACACATCCACAGTCAGCCCCCAGCCAGCTAGCAACCATCCACTATCATCACAGCCCTGGCCCGGGGACACATCCATTCCACAGTTAGCCCCCAGCCAGCTAGCAACCATCCACTATCATCACAGCCCTGGCCCGGGGACACATCTATTCCACAGTCAGCCCCCAGCCAGCTAGCTGCCATCCCGGTCAGCACTTAGCTCCGGTGCTAAGGACGCTAACAGCAGTTTACTGAACCGTTGGGAAACAGGGCCAGGCACCTGATTCAGAACAGTTAGCTACAGTTAGCTAAATTCACCAGACAAAACAGTAATAAGGCACCAAAAGGAGTGGTAGCACTGGATCTGGATGGGAAGGATAACTCTGTGAGTTGGAAGAGGTGTGTCACGATTCTGCCTTCTCCCAACGCAACACAGGTTCGTTAGGCTGAGTGTTGCGATTTCGGTTTTATTTTCCATATCGTTACAGCCCTAGTGAGAACGCAACACCACTTTTGCCTTTTCTCTTCAGATCGTTTCCGTCTAAACATAGCCTCAGTCTCTATTCTTCTTCTTATTACTCTTTCTTCCCCCCACTTCTGCTGTTTCACAGCAGCAGCTCAGAAATCTGAGCTGTCCTACTTTCCCTAAGAGACAGAGAGGGAGGGGGGAAGAGAGAGAGAGAGAGAGAGAGAAAGGACAGAGAGAGACAGAGAGAAAGGACAGAGAGAGACAGGGAAGGAAGAGAGAAAGAGAGATGCAGTCTCCATGACCTACATGAATTTAACAGCTCTGTTCAGCTTTGGCCAGATGAAATGCCTACAGGCAGCAACACATTGCTCTCTTTGTGAAACACATGGACACACGCAAACCTAGTAGGGGTGGGAATCACCAGACGTCTCAGGATACAATATCAACACAATATTTATGTCACATTAAGATATTTTTGCGATTTTAAACAAATTGTAATATTCTGTGATATATTGCAATTCATTACCTGTTTTACAACTTCAAAATGTTCTCCCAATTACAAAAGATGTCCCCAAAAGAGAACTTTGTCAACATCTGTTTTATCTAAAAAGATTTTATCTCTGTCATCTCACTTAAATAGTATTGCTGCAACATGGGATTATCAAGCAGACAAACTGAGAAACACATATGAAATAAAAGACGGATAAATGCCCTCTGTGTGCTGTATCGATTATTTCCTTCACCCCTAAAACATAGACACATGCGTTTACACCTGTATTCAGGCACATATGGGTGTGTATGAGGGTGCGAGGACGCAAAAAAGCACACTCAAATCCACGTGAGTAAAATACTTTTCACATCAATATTGTTTTGCATCATCAGTAATATGCCCAGGGTAGGATAAATGCAAAAGCACACACGTGTGATACTCTGACAATCTAAAAAACAGAGACAAAGACAGATGAGAGAGCTAACATCAGCCCATTAGCTGAAGGAGTAATGGGTTCTTGCCCTATTAGCTGGGTGAAAGTTGTGGCTTCTAATCTTACACTGCCTGCCTTCTGGGACACAGAGTGAGGGATGGACCATTAAAGGTGCATCATCACCAGTTTCTGGGTGGTCCAGTCATGTTCCTATAGAAATACATTTATTTAGCTAAATTTAATACAGAAAATAATTAAATATAGCCTTAATAATTAATCTTTCATTATTTGAGGCTTGTGGTCTCCTACCATTACCTCAATAAATTGATTAAATTGCTCTGTTTAGGATTCCCTCAATCTATAACAAAACATGAACTGTGATGGCATAATTTAATGCCGAGTAAAATGAACCGGATGCACATTCATATACTGTATACTGTGCCTGACAGTCAGTCTGTATTGCTTAATTGATAGGCTGGCATTATTTAGACAACTTTGGAAACAAGTTTGGAATTGCTGCTTCCACTCGGGCAAAATGGGCAGTTTGAGATGAGAAGTGTTGTATTTACATTAGTAGCAATCTCAGTGACTGACCAAAGCTTTTACACAGCTTAGTTTACTATACTGGAATACACTGCCTCTTGAACTACAGTCAACATTTTTAGACATCATTATTCGTGCAGCAAATCCATTTCTTTTGTATGGCAATTTTGTATCTAGTAGTATACAAATGTCAAAATGCTTCCTTAGCGCTTGTATTATGTAGCAGACGATCGCTATTAGCAGTGACAACATCTGTTTTTATATGCAGAATCTTTATAGCTGTAGTTTATTTTAGACTGTATGTTAATAAAAAGCTGATTTTTTATTGGCTCAAGGCTATCATGAGGTGTTCATCACATGCAGCTTTCTGGTAGAGTGTAGGCAGTGGATGCAGATGGCTTAGTGGTTGCAGTGACACTGACCTATTTTTATTGGAAGTGTTTAAACTAATTTTCCATGCAACAAGATGAATTTAAACAAACAGTTTGTGGCTATGCATAAGTGGGATACTTACCCAAGTGTCGGCCTCCTCTAGGATAATCTTTTAGTTTGTGTGACATTGTGTATTTCATGGTACATTGTATAAGCACTGCCCTTGGTAATACAGTATACTAATGCACAGACCACAAAGGTTTTTATGCACGAGCTATGAGATGGTGAGCTGCTCCCAAGTGGCTTTGCCCAGTACTAATTTTAGAGTCATATTTATCTAAACTGAGCCATTACTCAGACTAATCATGCCGGCCTACTCTATTATTCAACAACAGGCGATGTGTGTGTGTGTGTGTGTGTGTGTGTGTGTGTGTGTGTGTGTGTGCATGTGTGTGTGCGCACGCCTCTTGTGTGTGCGTGTGTGTGTGTGTGTGAGTAGCAAGGCATGTTTCCATTTAGCAGCAGGGGATAAATATGGCCCTGACACATGAGATGTTCCAGACTCAACCACAACCTGCCTGTCTCTTCTCCAGGTAGTATTTGTTTCACAGCAGCCAAATAATTATTATTTCACAGCACCAAATGCTGCAAATCCACTCAGTCACTCAATGCAATTTGTATATATGTTGGTATATGCATCTGCTTGAAAAAGAGAGCAGGGTCATGTGAGCTGACAAAGGGTTACTGTACTGCCTGCAAGCTCTCTTTACCTTTGCCACAAAGAGCATCGAATGACAAGCATGTTTGTGTTTGTGTGTGTGTGTGTGTGCGAGTGCATGCCTTGGGCTCAGAGACTGGATGTAATGGTAGGAATAATGAGGCCAGCAGGCAGACACACACACACAAACATAAATGTGACTAGCTGGTGATCTCACAATTCGGTGTGTCAGAGTGTGTGTTCCATGTTTCACTTTAAGATCCATTTAAAAGCAAGCTGGCTGCTTGATCCACTCACAGATGGGGCCTGCAGAACACATCAGTGCAATGAGAAGCAGAACACACTCATGCACACACGCACGAATGAACGCACGCACACACGCACGCACGCACGCCCCAAGGTATTTTAACCCCTAGGTGGTACATGTGAACAGTCCAAATTGCAACAGATAGAAAACGTTGCATTCCAACAAGATCTGAAGGGATCTTTGTAATATCGGTGGTTGACAATTACTATTAGTGTAGAGCCTTCTACTATCCAAAATTTACACAAAAATAATGTTTCTCAACATCCAAGGAGAAAATAATGCAAAGTCATGATCTCATTGTTTGATTTACATTTCTGTGTTGTTGTTTTGAGAATATATTTTTAAACGAATACATTAAAATGAGAATTGACGGTGAGGAAAATACTTCCGGGCATCAGGAGTTTAAAATTCCATCACAAAGAAAGCGTAAGGTAACGGAAAATACATGCATCCAGCAGAATTCCTGCAGCACCGGAGCAATCCCGGAAGTGGAACGTCAAGGATATAGACTACGTGTGCACTGACATTTGTCATCACACATGTCTAAAGCATTTTACCAATATGCAACTTATGTTATAGTAGAAAGTGGATGAATCAGAGAGCTATGTAGTGTTATGTTAGCAAATGCTATAGCTCGCTAGCATTAGCTATCTTGTCCTCTCTGGGAGACGTAGATTGCAAATAATCATTTGACATGCTTAAATCTAATGTTTTTTAACTAGCTACAGACACTTTGTTGTTATTGTGGCACTGATTTGCATTTGTCTTCCACATGCAGTACAGTAACTGGTACTGTCATAAAAAAGTTTTAAAAAGTCACATACTGAATAAAAAAGTCATAGTAGGCTATAGTATGTCATAAAAACACTTATAAAGGCATTGAATGCCATAAAAATAAATCATAATATAGTATAGTAAGTATATATAAGTATAGTAAGGTAAAACGGTCTTGTGAGGGTCTGGAATGCTCGGCAATGGGCAGCATCCAACCATGAAACGACATCTGTACCCACACACACACACAATACCCACTACACAAACCAGAACCTCCTCACAAACACGCCCTTATTTTTAAATACACACACTTGTGCACGCGCCCACAGACGTTCCCACACGATGGGGCCAACAGTTTGGGCATCGACAGCATTCCATTCTGCTTTCCTTTTATAGTGGAAAAATCTGCCCTTTGACCTGGAGTATTTCCAACATTGAGGAAGGAGGCAGCCAAAGAATGCCATGCTTCAGAGCTAAAAGAGAGAGAAGAGGGGTGGATCGATGCCCATCTGGGTGTTTCTAGAATCCTATTGCTTTCTTTTCAGCATCAACAATGGCTAGTTCAAGTATTCACTGTGTAAAACTGTTTTTGGCAAACCATTGGTACATATGTAATAAGCTACTGTTTGTTAACATGTTCGCTTATCAATTTAATAAAAGGGATGATATGCTAGTGTTGTATTAACAGCTTGTTTTTGCCAAAATATCCATTCATGCAGGTTTACGTTGACTATTTTGTTTTAAACATCGTTAAACATTTAAACATAATTCCAACAAAGAAGCATACATAGACTAGGGATATTATTTTTTAGAAGCTTGTACAATGCTGAGATGCAAAGGAAGACAGTATGCTGTCTGTCTCATTACTAGATCACACCTTCCTTGTTACTTCTTTCTGCTCAGAGTGAGTAATTGAATAAAAAAGCTGGTGGTACTTATACTCGATTTACAGCATCATCAGTCTTACACAATCCTAAGAGTAATGATTCAGAATTCTGATTCATTAAGAAACAGGTTGCATGATCTCTACAAGCTGATATGGAGTTTGCTAACATCATGAGCACTTCATTAACATTCTACTTCAGTGCAGTATAGCAGATACTGTGATAGTTTTTTAAATAAGTAGTGTTACAGCTTTGACGTCTTACTAAACTGGAGGCATATGTCATGCAAAGAGAGAGAGAGAGAGAGAGAGAGAGAGAGAGAGAGAGAGAGAAAGAGAAAGAGTAGAGAGAGGTGAGTTACTGTGAGAGGTGGAATTGTGCATCAAACAGCATCACCATCATTAGAGCAAAATGTTAATATACAGTAGCTCAGCATATTTCACAAGACAATTCAGAAAAGAAATAGGCGGGAAAGGATACTAAGAAATACACAAACAATCTTATCTAAGTAATATAATAAAAATGCAGAAAACCAAAAAATGTATTCCACTTTTTTTATTATGTAATTTACAGTAAGTTTGTCCAGCCCATATAGATCCACAGATACATTTTTTAAAGTTCTATAATGGGGCAACAGTCAGAAATCACTGCACATATCCACTGTTAGTATCATCCACATTCAAAAGATATGAACAAAATGCTTATGTGAATATTTCAGTACATCCTGTATCTTGATAATGTGCCGCATATATCTCTGTACATGTTGCTTTAATCTTTAAATTGAATACTATACATCAATAATGTACAACGCAACAAAATCCTGAACATTTGCATATTGTACTTATCTGTTTATGAATAATAATTTAGTCACTATTTCTTTTAAAGGTAGACAGATTGATAGCAAGATTGCTTAAATGTGCGTGATATAGAAAGCAGTAGCGATATGTATATTATTAGTCAGACTTGTGCAACTAGACAACGATTCTGGCGGTAAGCACCAACAACTAATTTGCTAAAATTGTAGTGCCAGTCAAAAGTCCACAGCTTGTTTGGCACCATGTGCTATTTTAGTCTTCTTTCTTTATCATGTGTGAACAAGTATGTATTCTCTTTCCATCTGTATGCATTCATATCCCATTAATGCCTGTTAGTATATTAGCTTCTTCCCCACAGTCCTCGTGCTTTTTTGCCTTGCAGATTTCCTTGTATTGTGATGGCACCTGGATTGTTGATGCGGCAGCTGCTGCTGGTCCTGCTCAACGCCCACTATTATTACAATTATTATTTTTGTTTGGAATAGTTGTATTATCTTTACTTCTTCTCCAGTTGCCTCTGTTCACTCATTACCGTTATACCCACTTTTATACCCTAAAATTATAGTTAAGTCATATTTCTATAATTATTATAGTTAGTTAATATTTTAGTTGCTGTGCATATTTCTCTCTTTCAGTCTCTCTCTCTGCTAAGTGTCCTGAGACTTTTCCTGCTAAAGATTTCCCTTCGTGGTCTGAAAACATAGGCACTAAGACTCTAGAGTGGCTACTCGCTCCAGAGCTAATCACTGTCACTCTCTCACTTTTTCCTCGCACTTATGATATTTTCGCTACAAAAAGTGTATATATTTTTTAAGTTTGTAAGTGTTCATTTCATTATAATATTTATCATGAATTATTGAACATGCACATGTATTTTATGTTCCGTTAAAGAGGGGTGGAGGTGGGGTCACATTTAAACATTTACTTAAAAGTAACGCATTAGTTACTTTCTGAAGTAACTAGTTATTTCTTATGATTTGTAACTGAGTATCAAATTTTGTTAATTTTTTGGAGGAAGTAACTAGCAACTGTAACTAATTTCTTTTTAAAAGGGACTTGCCCAACACTGTACAGGACACAGTGTACAGTACTCCTGCCTACCCAACATCAACAGGAATGTTGCCCAAACTTAAGGTTCATAGTAAAGGACTAAAGGGTGGAGGGATGACAGAAGATGACTTGTGACTAGGCATGCATGATATTGGAAAAAACTGACATTGCAAAAAAAATTCCCTTGCAATATATAGAGCATTATGAAAAAAGAAAAAGTAATTTTTAAAAGATGACAAATATCTCTATATGGAAATGATAAATCATTCTCAACTACTGCTGTGATTTTGTAGGGGAGTGCATCTACATAGAAGATGAAGTATAATAAAATGTAAGGCTTTATAAACACCACAGTAAGTAAGTGGTGGCTGTGACTACTCTTCTGATGGGATTTTGCAGAGGGTAATTAGGTAGAAATACGCTGGTTGACTAGCATGACACCATTGTATTCATATAATTATCAATCCAGGCTAACTGCATGTTGCTTCCTCTAAATGTCAGGTTGGGGTTGACTAGCGGGGCCGCTCGTTAGTTTGATAAATTGATCAGACCTGCATGTCACGTGCACTAGCAAAAAACTCCAAGTATATCCAAGAACAATAGTGTATCCAAGAACAATTAAATCAGTGTAAATGACGTTAGATCAGACACAGACTTCTGTAGTAGATTAATGTTACATTTAGTTTGTTTTTGCAGCAAATCTAAAACACTGACTACTGTAGCTTTAATGACTACCCATCATCACTGTCAGCGGCAGCTGCTGCCTTTGGTACTTTTCTACAGTATCAAGGAGCAAAAAAGGATTAGCGTCAACATCGCAACGTCCAGCGATGTGACTATTGCGCATGCGCACACTGCGATGCCAATGCTAAAACACATTATCATTCAGCCCTACTTGTGACAAACAATAAACACTGATATAAACTCCAAGACACACTGAGATAGACAGACCAATAGAAAGATAATAAAACACAGACTAAAGAGGCAGACAGGGCATGGGGATCCTGCCATACCATAAAGATCACTGAGCTACAGGACATCCAGTCCAAGAACAGTAAATCCAGCAAAATCTTTCAACCCATCAAATCAGTGTTCCCACACTACACTGACTGGGGCAGCTATGGGAACACAGTTTCTGAGTAAGTACATAACAGCCCTCTCTATTGCACTACTGAGGACAGACTGTCAGGAACCGACTGAGAAAATGAATGGATATACTAGCTAACTGCCTTGCATTCATAGGTTTTCCATTGCACGACATGGATTACACAGGCCAAGCTCCTAGTATGGATATGTATGGAGTTTAAGAAAGTCCAGATTTTGTTTGCAGTAATCCTTAGCAGGCACAGGAAGACTATCTGCCCATCTGTGCACACTTTCACACATACCACATTGGACTGGTGCCAGTGTTCATAGATGGCAGCTTCCTCATTCAATGTTCTTAATCATTACGCAGCTCCCAAAATAACTAAACTTATTTATTCGGATTTGGCCTTGTTTGTTTCATTGATGCTACACAGCTTAAAGTTTAAGGCTCATACAACTGCAAAAAAATGTACATCACCTGTACTGTTTGAACAGCTACATTGCTTTAACACTGCCCTTTATTATTTTGTTAGTTTGAAATCACTGAACATACTGTGACTCTATTTCAGAGTTTTCCTTTAAGAATGTTCAGCTACAAAGACAAGTAAGAGACAGGAGGGCTAAGTGGGGAAATGGATAAAGACAGGAGGGAGAGGAGAGTGGAGGAAAGTGAGGTAATTGGGAGTCATATGGCCATGTCAAACAGCTTGCCCAGTGATTCCTGACAGCCCAGCGCTGCGTCCTCATGCCTCATGCACACAGGCCAAAGAGTGAGGTAAGGAGGAACAGAGGGACAGAAGTATGAGAGTCTGTCAGAAAATGCCCGGAGATCGAAAAATTCAGTAAACTAAACACAGAAACTTCTCACAAGCCGGCTGGCTGACTGGACTGAATGTTTGGAGGGCAGGGAGAGGGGTAGATAGAGAAAAACTGACAAACAGAGAGGAAGAAAAATGGCACAAAACAAAGCACAGACGGTTGAAAAGATTATGGTTAGAGGTCTTGGAAAGTGGGTTGGGAGCAATATAATTTACCTGCCCACCATCCCACTTGTCAAACTCTAGACAGACCACCACTCCACTCTGAGCCACTTAAGGGACAATATGTTGTACGTTTGCCTCCGGAGCTGGACCCCAAAAGTAGGAGGGTTTTATTTTTCAACGTAAAGGTGCTGAATTGAATTTCCACTGAACGACAACCACAATGAGACATACTTTCCATTCCCATCAAAAATGGACAGACACTGCCAATGCTGTAAATAGTTTACAGAACTCACAAAGACAAACAGGCAGACGTGAGCGCAAACACACATGCATCTAAAAAAAACAAATACGCCCATATGCATTGATGGATGCCCAGCACACTTACACAGGTTTACATGACTGTGAGCACAGTGTGTGCATGGTAAAAACACAATGGGAATTCAATTTTCCACAGCCATTTCTCAGCATTACAGCTTTATTGCAAATGTTCGGTGGTCCACGCAAAACAAAACCAGTAAAGACTTTCTTTTTTCTATATCTGGTAACTGTTTACCATTATAGCCAAGTTTAGATTTTAGTACATTCTGAGCCAGGAAGAGTACTTATGAGAAAATTGTCCGTCCTCACATTACTGTAAGCTGGTATGTTACTGTAGCTAGCACTGGCCCCATGTGAAGATCATTAGCAGTTGATGGGGGGACTGCAACTTCCAGGAATAGACAGACCAGTCTCTAAATAGTCAACAAATGAACACACAAATACATAAAGTCTCAGAGAAATTCAGTTTGTGCAGGTTGTATGTATATAAACACACACACACACACACACACACACACACACACACACACACAGAGTCTATGCTTCTCCACTCTTCACCTCATTCTTTTTTCTCAAACACAGCCGCAAAGCCTTTTGAGCGCACACACACATGGATTGTACAGTACAGTGCTATCACATGCAAGCAATCAACATACCTCAGATGAGCAAAACATGGGGCAGACGCAGAGCAGGGAAAATTCCTAAAAGCATATGTCCAACATTCATGACCACTAAACACAGCTGATTTACGATTTTCCAATACTGCATCCTTAAAAACAAGTCACTTGAGTCACACTTGTCTCAGGAATCAACATACAAGTAAATCAAAATCAGCTGATGTCTCATATCCTGTTTTTCTGACATGGTCTCCCATATCGTATGAAGCCAATGTTCGGTATCCAGTGCAACCGCACTAAATTATAATGTGTAGTAAAATATGAAACCAACAAGAGCCATGCTGGGAAAAATTTGACTTTCATAATTCTTGAAAAGTTTCTACAATGTTGTTTTGTAGGGTTTGACTTACATATTTACAAGTGGAGGTTTCTCCAGGGGGTAGAGAGCCAGGACTGAGGACAGGGGAGCTTGCTGGACTGCAGAGCTCTGGAAAGGGGTTGGGAATGGCCGGGAGAGATGATGTCCTCAGCTGCTGCTCCTCCTCCTGCAACCTCCTGGACAATGGACACAGGACAGAGGAACAGTCCTACAGTTGTCAAACGTACTTTTTGTATTAGCTTGTGTTCCCTAATACACATATGAACTGACGTCTAAGGTTGTGAACTGGAACAACTTCTTTAAAAGTAAAATGGGAGAACTTTGAAATGAGAGTCGCTGACACGTGTGCAGGAGAGAGAGTTGGAATTACTCAAGCATTGCTGTTCAGTATCTAGGCTCATGTGTGTTTCCATCTGATCTGCCTATAATGAATGTCTCCCAGCAAGTGGAAATCACAGACCCCTGCAGCGTGCCAGCTAATTTTCTGCAATATTTATCACACATCAATATTAAATCAAGGCATTGCTTTAAAGTAGTTTTTAAATGAGGTGCATATAGTGCAAGCGTGTGGCCTAAGAGAGGAATGATGATTTGACAGCTGATCATAAACCTTGCAGGATTCAGTATTTAAAATGGGCAGGTCGGTTTTTGAAATTCTAGCTAGATAGCAGGGAATCACTGTAGAAGACTCAAACTGTCTCTCTGTAGAACCCAGCAAGTTCAAAAGGGAACGAGCCTTTTGATGTTGTCCCATCTGAGCTTGAGAACAGGGTTATTCAGAGGTCAGCCCTGAATAATAAGAACTTCAGAGCCTGAGTCTGTGTGTTACAGAGAGAGATAGAGAGAGCTCATAAGACAGAATACTCCATTACCTGATCATCCCTCTTCTGTTTCTGTCATACTCTCCGAAGGCAAATAATAGGAGCTGACACCAGCTCTGCCGTGAATGCCTTTGTGTTTGTGCGCATTGTAAGCATGCAGCCACACTTCTACAGTATGTGTGAGTGAGAATACACACTTTTGAATGCATACAATAACAGCCTTAGGGAAAATAGGGATTACTACTTTTCAAATTGAGAGAGACATTTGTACATGGTACTAAAATAAATGAGATTCTTTACCTTTCTCCTCCTGCTGGTATAGTTTGCAACAAAAAGGGAGTGACAAGGAGGAATGGGTCATTCAAAGGCTACAGAGGAGTGGAGAGGAAACGCTATCCCCAATTATCAAGAGGGTGGTGAGGAATGATAGTGTGGAGTGAGAGTCTTTTTTCCAATGTGGAGAGAGAACAGAGGAAAGAGGTGTGCAAGTGTGTTTGACTATGCACATGCAAATGTATGAGGCTGGAACATGTTAGTTTAAATTTTAGGGACATACTTGTTGCCTGTGTATGTATGAGTGGACATGTACAATTGAAGTCTTATTTAGATTTTTAACTGCTGGTTTATTTGTACCATTATCAACAAGGGTGTTCACTTCTGATTGTATTTAGGATGTGTTCGATGTCAACACCTGATGAATGCACACAATTTACTGACGAACAACTCATTCAAAATTCCATTCAACCATGTGTTAAAGGTCCTTAAAGGTTGTGGCCTTTACCAACTTTTGTTTGGTCTGTAAAATGTCAGAAAATTGTGGATTACTTTAACTAAATTAACTAAATGATTCAAATTGATTAATTGACTATTTGCTTTAAATTTAGTAAGTGCTAAACTGAAAATCTCCTGTCACAGTTGTACTTTTGTTTTACTTTACAACCACAATTTCTTTCTAGCGTTACTATCACAAATGTTTCAGTTTCAAAGAAAATGAATGAGCACTTTGCCATCCACAACAAAATTCACAGGCTGATGGACATTCCCTGAAAACCTCTGGGCCTAATCCTCCAGACCAAGGTTGTGTCATATTAACATTCATGTGGTAGGACCTATGTTTCTCTATGATGCTGGTTATCTCACTGTAGTGGTTTGTAGGGCACTCACCAAACTCAATATGCCGTCCTGCAGGCAAATATGTTTATCTATAGTACATGTTTATGCATTCAAATTAAGAGCCATCGATTTTTTCCCCTCCCCTATTGTCTAATGCCTGCCACACAACACATCCCTGTATGAACTCCTTAAGTGGGCAAAAAAATGTACCAACATGGATATCTGCACATACTATGGAGGCACCTACCGGACAGCGAGGATGTGCATGGGTTGTGACCGTCGGAGGATTGTTTGAGGTGAGTCCGCACATGAGGAGGAGGAGGACGGCTCTGGGGAGACGTGGGTTAGCGCGTGTAAGTGCTGACCCTGCCGAGGCTGGTTGTGTTGCATGTGATTGTGGAGTGAGGAAGAGTTCTGTCCATTGTGCAGTAGTGGGGTGGAATCTGTCTGCTGACCACTGCAGGTGGAGTACAGGCTCTCCTGCGAAGAGTTCATATCATTCACCAGGGCCTCCAAATCGACGTCATCCTCTGGAGGTGACAGACAGAGAAGGAGCACATCACTGACTGAGAAGTAAAAAAACTCTAAAATAAGACTAAAAACGGTTGAGGACAAATGACCACAGAACAGTGTGGAGCAGAAAACACATCACTACAGCTAGAAAGACCCAGTCAAACGTAAAATGCAATAAGACACAATAAAAGAAAGATGAAAAGCCTATAAGCCTGCTGCTCTGGTTATAAATAGTTGGAGCACACACAATAAAAAGTAGGTAAGTCTTTGGGTTTGATCCCTTGACCTAACTTAGCAACACCTAAATTCTAAGTAATAGTTAAAAAAAACAAAAAGATTACACTGGCACACATAGAACACAACAGGCACACGCATGCGCACACACACACACACACACACACACACAACCAGTTTTGCCAGAGTGCTCAATCAGCAAGACTATCTTGACTACGTACACGGTGCTGCTCTGTGTGCCAAATCTCCAGGGATAACAGGTACAAGCTCAAACCTGCCTGTAACACTTTTTAACCCTTCACAGTGAAGGCATCACACTGTAAGCATCTGCTCTAACTTCACTGCATGTATCAAACATTCTGTGGAAATCTTTCTAGAGGGGGAATCTATCCTCAAAGCCCCTGTGAAAACATCTAGGCCCATTTAAATTCATGAAAAGAATTTTTCAACTGACTCTAGGAGCATGTCAAAGTATGAAACGAGCTCAATTAAAGAGAAACTCTCTCTCCAGTTGCTTCATGCTGTGAAAGTTTTATCGTCTGGGTAAACTGGGTAGAAAACTCTTTCTAAATTACAATACGCAGGGCTGACTCGTCGTATGATTAATAATTCTTCATGATGAAAATACTGTAGATATCTCATGAATTCATCATCCAATCTCTGTATCCAGATCCCTCAACTGTACTGTAGGACACACGTAAACCACTAGGGGGAGACAAGATCTAATTGTACAGGACAAGGGCTCTCAAATGTATGGGGTCCATGTGAAGGAACCCCATTTGGATATTAGGACACAATCGCAGATTTAAATAACATTCATTATAATAAAACCCACTAATTAGATATGTCTTAGGATGGAGTAATATTGCTATTTGCACTGATTCTCTTAGTGGCCCTACATTGTAACATGCAAAATGAAAAGATGTCTCATTCTTAATGATTAAATGAAAAACAATCTGAAAAAAGAGATAGGCTAGCATATTGTTAGCTCCGTCCACTCTAATGTATACTATACTAAAACTTCAGCCACAGCCAATGATTCACAAAATAAAGCTGAGAGTGAATAAATGAATGAATGAATAAAAGCGTATTATGCACCAATATTTTAACTTGTATCATGCCGTCCTTCAGTCAGAACTCTAGGGCTAAAAATACGCCCTGTACTGTGTGACTCATGTAACTTCCCCACAGCTCAGGGTGCAGGACAGCTGACAGCTGGATCATGTGAGGTGGTGCAAGGGTCATGCCACTCTAAAGCATCTAAATGTTCCACCACTCAGCGGACAGCTGACGTGGGAAAAGAGCAATTTGATTGATTCTGAGTTTTAAAAGCACTGGTTTCAAAGTGAGCCCCTAAGCCTTGCGAGGAGTCAGTTTCCCGTTGAAGTACACCAGATTTATTTTTTCCATTAAAAATAAATGTTCTAGAGGCAACAACAACAACAACAGAAGCCAAAGATTGGCACGCTAGTAAACATCCCAATGTCAGCATGCATAGCTTTGTCTCCAGCATTGAAGCTAAAAGCTGAAACTGAAGTGTTGCCTTTGAGGAGCTTTTGCTAAAAACGTGTCAGATAGCTTCATCACGGGTGGCTGTGAATCACAGGTGGTTAATCTGTAGGTATTAATAGTGACAGGTAAGCTGGAGCAGCTACTTATAGATAACCTGGGTGCTAAAGTGCTACATACCACAGGACACAGGGTTCAAACAAGGCCATACAAGGGTAAGGACCGGGCAAGACACCTGTAGCACAGGACAAAACATTATGGAAAAATCAAATATCCCAATATTTTTCACAAAATACATAAATGTCGATATTGTGATGATATTGTATGGTTGACTACTGGTGCTTTAACAAAATATTAACACAAGGAGAGAATGGATAAATAATTACCAATAACGTGGATACAGTGACTAAGTAGGTAAAGTCAATAATAAAAACAGCTAGGAAGTCTGGTAAGTTCAGAAAATGTCATCACTTTACTGCTATGCTAAGGCTGGGTGATATGGAGAAAATCAGATATCCCGATATTCTTGTCCTAATATCTCAATGTCGATATTGTGGCAATATTTTAGGGTTGACAATTGGTGCATTAACAAAATATCTTCACAACATGATATAAGATAAATAATCCACAGTAAGATAGCAATACGCCAAGAATGAACCAGAACACACCTCCCTATAAGACCAGCACGCCCATGGGCGCAGGTGCGTTTGCTATTTAAACAATGTGGGCGCTGGACAGAAAAATGACAATTGCGTCAGTCTCAAAATGGCAAAAAGACTTGGGTCGGGCTTTACGCTGCCCTGCGCTTGGTGCAAGACAGGGCCCTTTGTGGTTAAAGGTAAAAATAATACAAGAATTCAATTCAATATTATTTATAGTATCAAAATCATAATAAAAGTTATCTTGAGACACTTTACAGATAGAGTAAGTCTAGATCACACTTTATAATTTACAAAGCCCCAACAATTCTAGTAATTCCCCAAGAGCAAGCACTGCAACAGTGGCAAGGAAAAACTCCCTTTTAGGAAGAAACCTCGGACAGACCCAGGCTCTTGGTGGGCGGTGTCTGACGTCGCCTGTTGGGGGTGTGATGCACAGTGGCAATAACAGTCACAAAAAAGATAATGGAACAGTGACTACAAATGGTAGTCGTAGTAGTTCAGGTCATAGCAGGGCGCTGCAGGGCGTTAAAGGGTGTAGGGTGGCATAGCAGAGCATAGACGGACATTGCGCTTGAACAAGAAGAGCCTGAAACAGGCTGGTCACAATGAAAATGACATCACTTTACTGTAATGCAGCCTTTAAAACCAGGAAAAGAAAAACACTTAAGCCAAGTACGATATTACAATTTCCAAAATCTAAGAAGATATCTAGCCTCATATAACGATACCAAAATAATATCTATATATTGCACAGCCCTACCTGCATTAAGCACCAGCGGTCGTAAAGGTATTTTTCTTTTTTTTTTAACAACATAATCAAACAAATACATTAGAGCAAACTAGATACTACAGTAAAAGTGAGCAAAATTCCAAAAGTAACTTCTGGAATTTTGCTTTTACCTTTACACATAGTCCTCTTACATCCATCATTCTCACTAGGTGAGACATGTACCCTCTGGCTAGAGAGAGAAAATAAATGTACTCATCAATCTAACCTAGTTTGGCTTCTGGATGGGGATTGCCAGAGCTTTTTGCATACAATAAAACACAACCCGTAAACCTGTGCACGGATGCAGGATTGCTGCGTCCTAACTAGTCATACGATTACAATCACCTATGCATGTCACAATCAGACAAACAAAGATGCGTCATGCACCCAGATGTAAGGCTGACAGATTGATGACACAGCCATCATGCAGGCACGCACGCACAGGCTTTAAACCCATAAAGATTTGGAGCAGTTAGCAAACCAAGGTTGTTCTTTCTTTGACGTGGAGTACAAAAATAAAAGATATCCCAGATAACACACATACACTTAGCCTTGGCATGTAAGAAACATTTACACCTTTTTGTCATGGCACACATGGCCAATATTACAGCTTTAATTAGATCCTCTCAGAATATCACACAAAGCTACAGATGCAGACAGAGCTGTTGACGGTGGGAATTTTTGCAGATGTGATGCAGTTGCTTATCGGCAACAAACTTTCGTAACACTACACTGGATAATATCTCTACACTGTAAAGATCATCATGTTATTGTAGCAAGTAGCATAAATCAAGATAAAGATAAAATTGGTTAAAAAAAAAGGTATTTACACCTCAAAAGCTTTATTAGGAAGAGACAGTCTAGGTTAAATGGACTGCTGATACTGTGTAATAAATGGATTGGGCTATTGCTAACTTCCATAGTGATTCATTTGACAATTATTTTCTTGAATCATTTATTGATCTTTAACATAAAAAATAGTTTGTTCTTCAAATTTCTTTAATAAATTATTCAAAACCCACACAAATTCAGTTTACATAATACTTAAGACAAAAACAATAGACTAACAGTTAATTTTTAATGTATTGCCATTATTTTTCTGTCAATCGATTTAGTCTATTAATCAACTAATCATTTCAACTCCAAACTGAACTGTACAATACATTTTTCAAATGTGTTGGTGGTTGGTGGTTTTAAGGAGTTCCATGATTTAAAAATGAATGTTTTAATTGAAAGTTTACCATATCAAAGTGAAGATCTTTGTTTTAAAGTCAGTCCTCCATCTATTCCTTTTCAGATTTTGGCCTTCTAAGAACATATAATCAGTTAAATTAGGGGTAAAAAAGGGCCAAAGCTTCCTCTGTTGTCTTAGCCACACTAACCATTCACTCCATTGACTTTTGGACCAACAAAGTTACAAACAACCAAAAACTGAAAAGTGAAAATGTCCAATATCATCCCAGATAAAAAAAACACACAAATAAATTCACATGATAAGTGGGTCTGCTACAGCGTGGTACAGGCTGTAACTGCTTCGCCTCAGATATCTTAATGTTAGTACGTACCATTTAGAGATTTTAGCCAATGAAATTACTAAATAACCTTTTACAAAGTCCCTTTCAGGTGATTTTATCTCGCAGGCACTACTAAACTCGTGACTGATTGCGTGCATGTCAAATGCATCGTTATGTCATATGTTAAGTAGCAGACCACATCTAAGCACCGAAACTTTCTCCCATTTACCAAGTCGTGGAGTGATTGGATTCAAGATGGAGGTACCTACCTCCTAATTGTGCCAAAGTTGATTTCCTGTTGCAGTGTATGTGAATGACATTATATGACAGCAAGAGGCAGAAGCAGAGGCTGTTGCTTAGCAATGGATTTTTCATTGAAAAAGTCTATAGAAAATTAACTCAGCTATCGGACTGAAGTCAGTCTGGCATGTGGCAGGAAAAACAACAAAGAGAGGAGCATCTGTAAGGGACCGAGAAGGTCTCAAATCTGTGTCATGCCACAGCTGGTCCGCGTCATTGTTATAGGTATTTAAGAAAGACTGCATTTGGGGAAACATTATTAAACTTTGAAAACGCTAACTTCCCAATAAAATACTATGTGCATATAAATGTATGGCTTGCATATTGTGAATATCATGTGGAGCAACTTCCATTTCCAGACATCAAATATTGGCTTGCAAATGCCACAATAAGCCGATCAATCGCATCTTAGTCCAAAGCTGAAATATTAGCGGGTTATGTTCCAACAAAGCCATACTGTTCCTTCCAAAATAAATTGGTTTATAACACAGCAAGTAGCTGGTGGCTCTATTACAGCGGCTCTAAGAATATAGGTATGTGTTTACTGGAAAACAAGTTTAATAACATCAGCAAGGATTATAATCCTACTAATAACACCAGAGCTACTGGGGCTAAACTCAAAATCCTTGCTCAACTGGCAGACCTTTGGCAACATAATACAGTTTGTGAGACATTATAAAATGGAAAAGGTGGTCTTGTCACCCATTGCTTGAGGGATTAAAAAAAAGAGTGAGACAGTGGAGGAGATCTGACAAAAAAAATCAAAATGGTCTGGAGTACACATGGTCATGCATCTGGCTCATAACACCTGTCTGGCATTATCTACGCTTTATAAAACCGGGTATCCACCCAAAAAATCATTATTCAGGCAGTGCAAGGAAAAACGTTCCTGAGTGTAAGTCATCTCCATTTGTCTGCCTCCCCAGTCTTCCTGAGTTCCCTCCATCCCGGCTGATCCTGAAAAAACACAATGTAATTTCTGCTCCATTTATTTCCCATGCTGGGGCCAAGCGTTCTAATTTACTCGTTGAGTCCTCACAGACTCCCCGCCCTTACCTCCCATGCTGAGCCAATATTGTGCTTAAATCTCATGCTCCGATTGTCATGGATGGACCCTGTATGGCGTAATTAGATATACGGCGTGATTATAATGGCACCCTGTGTCCATGAAGATCACCCTTTGAACTGCTGAAATGTTTACAGCGGAAGAGACCCAAATGTATTAGTCCAGTCAAACGACTAAAATATTTAATCACGATTAATTGCATTAATGTCATAATTAACTCGCGCACATTTATTCTATCTTAAATCTCCCTTGATTTCTTCTCGTCCCAATATTTTTTCTTGTTTAATGCTCTTTGATTAACATGGAAAAGTGGATCGGCTTGCTTTGTGAAAATGTTTTTTTATTGATAACAAAATTGGCATACAGCCTACTGTAGTGTTCTATTTCACGCGTAACATTCTCACTTGGAGCAGTCATTCACACTTGGAGCAAATAATCTCTCACACGGTGCAACACTGTCCATCAATTAAAGGGTGAAAAACATTTGATGGAGGGAGAATTTGCATCAGCTGTGTGCTGGGCCATCAAGTGGTATTTCAGACCGGACGTGCTGCGATGATAGCTCAGTTCACAATGACAAAACACACAGATCACTTTGGTCTTGTCAATGGAACCATTTAGCAACTTTTAAAAATTAAACCTTCCATTCAGAATCTTATTGGCATCCATTTCGGCGTCTCATGCACACCATCCACTCAAAACGTAACTACTCTTTTGCCGTCTCTCAAGCCCAAACAAGTGTGTGCAGCATGCCTGTTGTTTTGTTTCCGATCTAGTTAGATCCGGTGTAGTTTTTCTAATATTACTCTTTGTTACAACAGCATGTGATAAGAACTACAAAGTTTGCTAGGCCAAAAACGCTAATCTTGTGTTAAAAAGGATTCGAGTTAATGCCGTTAATAACGTGTTGAACTTACAGCACTAAAATATATATTATCTATTATATAATATTCCCCGGCCCAGTGGAGGATAATGAGCAGCATGCAGCTTTCAACACATCTGTACTGAGACAAGAGACACACCCAATAAATGGATTAAAGCATATGTTACAACAAGTCAATCTACAGTCCCCATAGTATGCAATATCATACCCACAGTAGTGGTACCAGATTCCAAATTCATGGAATAAAGCATATTTTACACCAAGTCAATGTACAGGAAGTCCCCTTAGTCTGCAATTTCATATGACAAGTCCCACTACTATGTAAAATCAGATGTAGATGTCAGAGTTTATGCCATACAACACCAATATAACTCAAGAATATTTGACTGGTTTAAAGTCCAAGCATCAGCACAAACACAGAAGCACAGACACACTTGCACACACACATTTCTATTGGTGGTGGTGGACCAACCTTGATGGTTAGGAGAACTTCGATTGGCTGATTGCTGGAAGCTCGGACCAATGAGGTCAGCTTGTCTGTGATTGGAGGACAGGTCTATATTGTCCTGCTGTGGGAGAGAGAAGCAAGGAAAAAAAATCAATATTTTGCAACTGGTAACTTTGTTACAGGAGCCAAAACCCACACTGTTTGATGCATAGAGACAACCCACTAACTGGTACTTTAGTCTGTGTGTACATCTTTTATAGACTGAGTACACCCTGCCCACTTAGCCATCGATTTGATTTCTTCCTGCAGCTCAGTCTGGAAACCTGCAAGCAATTCTCCTGCTTCAGTTTACAATTTTGCCGGAACCAATCAAAAACTGGCTTATCTAACTGGTGTGCCATTGATGGGTTTAACAAGATAACAATAGAGAAGCGACCAAGCAGCTTCTTGGTTACATTCAACATAGCGCCCACCGAACGCCACCAAACGCCACCGAAGCGCGGCAACCCGTTGATGCCGCTGTCGCTTCTACGTCACCCGGATCGTTGGTCTGATTGGTTGAAGGACTATCCAATTGCATACAGAGTCATTTGAACCATGCTCGTTGGTCACGCCTCTTGTGCAGAGAAAATACAGAGCAGACTCCCCAGACCAACGCTTAATCTCAAATCTATTGAGCTTGGCTTGGTCTGGTGATTGTCAGATTACCTCTATACCACACAGACATTCAAATGTTTACAAGATCATGTGAAACACCGGCCTTCAAATACCAAAAATAAACTTTATTCTTACTCGTCAAACACACACTACACGATATAGTGAAATTCTAATTCTGCATTTTTAACCCATCCTTAGTATTAAGAAAAGTGGACAGCATCCGGGGAGCAACTAGGGGTTCAGCGTATAGCTCAAGGACATGAGGCCCTATGAGGAATTGAACCGTTAACCTTGTGGTCATGGGGCAACCATTCTACCTCCAAGCCAAAAGCCACACAAGCCACCCAAAAAATGTAGTAGTAGGTAGTAGATAAATTCAAAAGGTGAGGTGGAAACATTACATGATGTTAACATTTTTATTTTATTTTATTATAGAATAACATAAAAAATACTAAAAAATCAAACCAGCATAACCTCTACTATTTCTACCATTTAAAGACAATGTGCTGGTTTTTCCCCTTTTTTTCCATCATATTTCCACTCGCTGCAAACAAATCGCCACAAAAAGTCATGTTTTTAGACATATTTGATTGAGGAGTGGGAACAGCACAAACTGGTACTTTCTGTGTACTTGCTTCTGACCCACAGCAAACCTCTTTTGATGATGTAATAAAAACGACTGCTTGTTCTGCCTCGTTCACAGTAGTGACAGACAATGCAGGCAGAGCTGAATTCTTTTTACACCGATGTTCCACCTTATTTTCTATCATAGATTGCCTTCTATCAGTTTGATTTATCGTTCTTCCTCTAGAGCCTTTGAGTTACACTGATTAAATGACGATGCTCCTTATACCCATCATGTTATTCTTTAGACCCCCAGTCAGAGGATTTTTCTGTACAGTGTACACACACGCAGCTGAAGCAATAAGACAGAATCACACCGGTGCCCCTAATTTCACTCTACCACACATACAACCCCTCCCACGCACGCACACATGCACGCACGTATGCGCGCGCACACACACACACAAATCTAATCTGTTATAAACTTAAACAACACATTTCTTTCCTACCATTATCCTTGATAATAAAACAAACCATAGGCATTGTTCAGCTACACCATTGTATTTGTAAGGTTATAGTTACATTTTATATTAGATTTGTGTCTCCTCGCAACAGACGTAAAGACGTTCCTGAACAAGCCATTTGCAGTGCAAAGCTCACATTTTCTCTATTCTTTTTTACTTCACTTTTTTTTTGGAACTTGTTTTAAATCCTTCAGTATCTGTAACATTAAAAGTAACTTTACTAGTTTGAATAGAATTGACTCACTGTGAGAATATAGCTTGAAGTAGAATTCCACTCCGATGACTCAATTCGGCTGAATTCATTGGTAATGTACAATCCATGAATGTTTGGCATTAATGTCAGTTAAGAAGTCACCAGTGTTCCTCTCTGGTGTCTACACTGGTGTTCAGACAATACTGGATTTAACTGGAGGTCAATCTGCAGCATATGGTTCTGTCCACCACCAGCCTCCAACCCCTCTTCTATACCAACTAACCCAACCGCATCCAATCATTAAATTGCATTGTTCCGTCTCTGTATTGTGTTGCGTTCTAGGCCTGATTGAAAAAGAGTTTTTGGAGATTAATGGGACGAACCTGCTTTTGAAATAATAAAAAAAAAGTAAATTAACCACTGCGTAACACCATTTGTTCCCATGACATAGCTAGCCCCGTCATAAAAACACACCGTCTGGGAGTCCAGTTACCAGACTGTGACTGATCCCTACCCAGTCACACAAACAGCCCTGGGACGCTGTTTGGTTGGTGGCATAGTACAGCGTTATTGTTTGTGTGTGTGTGTGTGTGTGTGTGTGTGTGTGGTTGTGGTTGAGATTGTATTCAGGACAGGACGGTCATGGTTCAGCTCCACTAAGCAAAAACTTGGGGACTCTTTCACACCATATGCTGGTCTTGAATACTATTCTACATGGCTGTCTAGGAGTAAATGAGTTAACGCACGCAAGCGCATACACACACAGACACACACACACACACACAACATCAAGGACTAAATCATCTTTAAAGCACACCTTTTGTGGACTTTACCAACAAAAATCTAAAACCCAGACAGCCTCAGATGCCTCTATAGACTTGAATATTGACATGGGTATTTAACCCTATAAATACTGGTCATTTAGCATAATTCTCAGTCATTCTATTGCCTAACTCTGCATTTGGTTCTAGGTTTATTGACGCCTATAAGCGCTATATATAAATACAGCACATTTATAAGGTTGAGACTACAAAGAGGGAAGAAGAAAAATAAGAAAATAAAAGTACACATTTTTTCTTTTTTGTCTGTTGAAGAAAAGATGTTCTCTGCCTTTCATACTTGTTCTTGCTTTTTCTCACTCTGCTCTCACAGTAATTATTTTACATACAGAAGCACAGGCACACACACACATGCACATGTTGCGTAAGCTCTTAGAGAGGGGTTAAAACAGGACTGAGGCTAGACCAAGTTTTGACAAGTAGCATAAGGACCCTTTCATATTAATCAAGTTGAAAGGAACTCCAAATAAGAGTCAAGGGGCCGCGGGTTCAGCTTTTAAAAGGAGTCAGTGGGAGGCTAGAGACAAGGTTAAGGCACTGAAAGCAGGACTGACACAAAGGTCTGGAGATTGGATCTCAAACAAAAAGGAAAAGAACGAGACACATGTCAATGCAACGGCTTTAGAAGAGGTCAGATTGAGGTTAAACACTATGCCCGGAGATTGAATATGAATCAATACTTGGTTTACAGAGAGGCCTCTAGTTAAGAAAGAGCTGAGAATGGACTTGATCCATGAGAACATAAGAAGTCTGACAGCATAAGATTATCATTACGGTTTGATTTACCAAGAACCTAACACGCTCATAAAGCTTTAGAGATGTGGAAATCTTACTCAAGGGTCCAAGACTTGCTTTTGGCAAACCATTGCTGACAGACCTAGCGCGTTTCTCAATACATAAACACTAGACAGCAGGTGGAAATCCAGTCTTACATAATGAACCAAAATGAAATCAGGAGGTCACATGAATGTCTGCTCTAGTCCTACCCTTTATCATGTTATTTACCCAGACAATTTGACAGGTCCATGGGAGTTCAGCAGAACTAGAAACATTTTCTCAGATACATCTGCATCTATTCGTAGCCCTACTTACTTTATTAATCACTGGCTACCTTCGACATTCAGTACATTGTTATTTTATCATAAATATATCAAGTCTAAAAGACACACACACAAAGAAAGTAGAAAAATTACAATATTTATGAAAACTTTACTGAAGGTTTTGGTCAGTGGTACCCACTGGTCCCAATCCAAAACCAATACTGTAATACATTCTGAGTGAGGTGAGAACAAACAGTTGGTTAGTGTTTAACATCAAAAACCCAAGATAAATGATCAATAAAAATAAAACATGTATCAAAACATCTCTTGATTAGACAACTGTGAAATATGATTCCTAACCTGGTTATCCTGCCTGCCCTGCTGCAAGAAATTCAGACATACTGTATTTCTGCTTATAAACGCAGGGATAGGTACCCAATGCATGCTGGAACTGTATGCAGCCACGCCATTCAATTCAGTTCCATTTTCAATTCAATTTTATTTATATAGCGCCAAATCACAACAACAGTTATCTCACAGCGCGTTTCATAAGAGAGCAGGTATAGACCGTACTCTGTGATGTTATTTACAGAAACCTACCAATTCCCACCAAGAGCGAGCACTAGGCGACAGAGGCAAGGAAAAACTTCCTTTGCCATGTCTCTGAACTAGAAAAACTTGCTATGGTGAATAAAGGACCACTTGTACATTTGATTTAACTAAATGTAGGTTACTGGAAGTAATGACTGACTGAGTCTTAGTCAGCATAACCTCATTACCACGTTCACACTGACACATGACTTCTGTAGAACACTCCTCCTCTTACAAATGCAATGAACTATTGGACACTGAAAGGCTCAAGCAAAACAAATGCAATCTCCACGACTTCTAGGAATATTGGTAGGTTATGGGAAACACTACACTATCGTGTCAATGTTTACTCCCAAATAACACAATATGGCTATCTCAGCCCCCTCAAGGAAAAGCATGTGCTGGACTCTGCTTGTTTATCCAGTGATCCAGCTTAGATTTGGGGAAGCTTAATACACTAGAGGGCAAACAGAACTGTTAGACATGACAATATTATGTTTGGCATCCAGAGAGTTTTACTATATATGAGTGTCCAGGTTTGTTTTACATTCATCTAACCTAACCTAAATGTATTATTGGTACTGTTAGTTTCTGGATTAAGTTACTAACAATCATTTTTTACCACCTAAAATTTGCCTTGCTTTGCACATACCATTACTTATTCACTTGTCACAATCATACAACAGAAACAAGTTTAAACTGTTGATATAATCTCTCGAGTTTAGTATGAATGTTGTCATTGCTCAAATCTGTTTTGGATTGCCGGTACAGATTTATCAAGGAAAATCTTCCTTCACACTGGAATTTCACAGTGAAAGGGTTTCTCATTCAACAAGTCAAGCAGCAATCAAGGTACCTCTGTTATAGTTGAATGCTTTGCAAACAGCCAAGTGTGTAAACTAGAGTGTGTACATTAGGGTCTGTAAACTGTAGCTCCATCCAAACCCTTCAAAGAACTAAATGATTCCTCACTACCTTACAATTTTGAAGCTTTTAAAATGTATACAGTATATATATTGTTCTTATATATTCCTTTTCTAGTCTCAACAACTACTCAAAGTGCTTTCACATAATACAGGAACCATTCACGCACTGTATGGCTGCCATACAAGGCACCACTTGCTCACACAGCGATGGCACAGTATCTTGCCCAACAATTCAACATGGACTGCATGGTCAGGAATCAAACCCCCAACCTTCCGATTGGCAGGTGACCGCTCTACCACTGATCCACAGTCACCCTTTTAAATGCAGTCTCCAATAATGGAATAGTCGCTATTTGACAAAAAAACAAGCAAACAGATGATTTCCATTACATCATCCATCTAAATAACAAGCCAAAATATGGAGGGCTTGGTGTGTTTGAGAAAAGGGAAGTATTGCAGTGTGAACGCAATACGCAAATATGTTACACAGAGAAGATTAGCCCATACATATTTACATTGCTTTATTTTTGGACACTATACAGTATATGACAACCTAAACTCAAGACCTATTCCCCTGTTTAATTTTTGTACGGTAAGTTCCATAAACTGTTCTGTTATTAAATGTACGCCTCTTTAAAAAATGATGCTTTGCTAACAACATATGTGGAAGCAATAAGGCAGAATCACAGAAACAATATACACACTCGTGACCCTAACTTCACTCTACCACAGATACAAGCATGTAAGCACGCACGCACGCACGCACGCACGCGCACACACGCACACACGCACACACACACACACACACAGTGACTAGAATCTTCTTTGGTTTCTGTCTCTCTAAGCTGCCGAGAGCTGGCTGGCTCTCAGGCCTCTGAGGTCAAAGGTCATAGGTAATACCATGGTTCAGATGACCAGCAGACAAGAGATTAGCTTCTGATCAGGCTAATAGTTCTACTGCCCTAATACAAATGTTTGGAAGCCTTTGGCTCTAAAACCTAATGCCCAAAAGGTCCAAGTCTGCCCTCCCTCACTTAACAACAAATCGGGATACAAGTTGATGTTCAGGCCTTATTTTGTACCTAAATTCAAAAACAAGTTTGTCTCTTTCTAATCCAAGTACTAAATTAAAGTTAAATAAAAAGTAAAAATTCAACACAACAAATTAAGATTAGGATTAAAAGACAAAACATGCCTGTAGCTCCTTTATGGAGTATCTCTCTGTTGGCTATGCTGTGATTTACTCATACTGTAAGCAACAACTGATTATTATGATTACCTTGTCATTATATTTGAGTGTGGTAAGTTTCCTGTAACTTTTTGTCATAATAATCTGGTAAACTACAATCAATCAGCCCAAACCCAGGAAAGAAATTCAGCACTGTTGGGCACCCAGATAGCTCGGTAGTTAGAGCGGGTGCCCGTATACAGAGGCTTCTCGACACAGCGGCCCCGGGTTCGAATCCGGCCTGCGGCCCCTTTGCTGCATGTCACTCCCCCTCTCTCTCCCCCTTTACACATCTTTGTCTGTCTGTCCAATAGAGGAAAAAAAAAGAAATAGAGCACTGTTGACAAGGTAAAAATCAATTTTCATGTTTTTAGGAGAACGTTTCCTTTTCATGTATGTGACAGATTTTTTTTTCTTTACTCATTATTCATTCAGATTCAATGAGGTTGCTATTGAAAGCTTGGATCTACTCCAGGAACGTGTAATACGACTTCCACTGAACAAGGAAACTCACTTGGTACTAAAGGTCCTACTGTGTGTGTTTGTGTGTGTGTGTGTGTGTGTGTGTGTGTGTGTGTGTGTGTGTGTGTGTGTGTGTGTGTGTGTGTGTGTGTGTGTGTGAGTGTGTGTGCGTGTGTATGTAAGTGAGTGACTGGCCGACCATAGAATCATAATTGAAAAGAGCAGCGGTTACCTGAGGGAGCATCAGCCAAAAGATATTGTAGCGCTGTTGGACCAACACTCTTAAACAGTCTGTCCCCCTCCGCAGCTCTTTGTGACTTCAATGTGTTCACGTGGTGGAATGATATGACCATCTCACTGTCATTTACCGCCTCTTTAGTCTGGACTGGAATAAACAGGACCAACTATAACCAAAGAGCCTCTCCAGTGTATCCTAACTGATAGACCAAATATACTATGATGAACATCTAAAGGGCTGATTAAGAGAGGATGGGAAAGGCAGAAGTGTTGGCAAGAACTGCAGTGACCACAATCCACACCCTCACTATTTATGAGAATTCTTGGAAACAATCTACAGCACCTCGAGTACTTCAGTGTTTCCTCTGTGTTAATTTTGCTGTGGTGGGCCGCCACGGCAAAATGTCTGCCCCCACGGTGTCAGAAATAGAGCAGCACAAAAGGTGTCTATCAGCAGTGATTGTGAGAGCATGTCGGAGAATAGCAAGGACACGCGCTCCACACCACGAGCGGGCACTCAAGCCACTTGGCGGAAAAGGGAGAGAAAGAAAGAAGAAACTGCTGCTGTCCGGAGGATAGCTAGCCAGTTGAGATTGCGTGTGTGCATCCTTGAGAACGGTAAGTATTAGAACTTGTGTTGTCAGTTCATTTAAGCCTGTTATTGTATTAGTCTATAGTTCTTGCAAATTTAAATGAAGTTAACTGGTGATTTTCATTGTTTGCATTCTACGCCTGCTAGCTAAATTGCTCGTAGCTAGCTACACAAATTTGTTTGTACGTAATTTGCCCAATTTTCATCAGATAAAAATATTTTTTATAACTTTTTGTCAATAGGGGGGGGGGGGGATGGCGCAGTGGATATGACACGTGCCTTTAATGTAGGACAAATGGTCTCGATTCCAACTGTGATACATCAACCAATGTGTCTCTAAGCAAGAAAATTAATCCCTAGAGGTTGGTGTGCAACCTCTGATATAGCAACTGTAAATTGCTTTTGCATAAAAGTGTCATCTAATTTACATGTAATTACATGTAGGAAAACAATAGGGTTCTAGCATTGCGTGGACCCCTAATCCATTCCCAGAAGTCTAGAAATGATGTTAGCCATGCTCTATAGATAAACAAGTGTAACGCTGAAGGCTGTGACAGGATGGAATTTAATTTCATGGGGACACTGGCACATTAGAAATGTTCAAATTTTGTTAAAAAAAGTTATTTTGGGTTCATAATCTTAAACAGACATCCGGTGAGTCCATCTCTGGAGAGCTACTCAAACAGACATCCCAGTCTGGTTTTGCACATAAGCCTTGGTTGTTTCATTTTTAGTCCAAAGCGGCAACATTTTATATACTACCAGTTGAACTGTTAAAGTAGCATAGCATGTCATCTTAAACATTTAACTTACTGAAGGAAAACCTACATAGGGATTGCCATTTACCTGATAATTAGGATGATGCAGGAAATAATCCGGACATCCGGCAAGAGCCATGTTGTGTTTCTCTCAGCTCTTCTGCACAATTGGCTTGGTTGGATCCGTTTCGGACAAGATGAAAAGAGCAGAACCTGCAGAGGAAGAAACACAGACAAATGAAGGTTAGTGGAAACCTACAAATGAAGAAGGGGGAGGGTGAGAAGGTCAAAGAGAGGAAGGATGAAGGAAGGAGAGGAAGATGAAGTCTTGGTTCTGGGAAGACAGATATAGCACAGAGCACTTCTTAACCCACATAGACCCACAGTAAACAACATCAACAAGCAACAAGGGAGGAACAGTGGTTGGTTCTAAATTGTGAAGAGTAAATAAAATAATTAAATATTCTTCAAAATCACCTTTAGTCTGTTTAGGATTTAGGAGATTTGCAATATGACCAATTATTTTGCAGATGGACCAAAGAAAATTGACTTCTTGGTCATTAGATTTGCACCAGTCAAATCTAGGGTAAAGTGCATGAATTGAAACACAGTTGTAGAGTAAAAATAGGTTTGCTAAAAAGAAGTGCACCTCATGCAAGTCTCTATAATGGAGCCCTACAACTCCCTGCAAATCTCGACATCTTCGGTTTTCTAAATAGTTTTAACCTCTGCCCGACTCTGACCCATAAGTCAATCTCACCATACTTTGATGCCATGGTGTTTGTAAATAAACACAGCTGTGATAAAAGTTGCACCTCAGGGGACGTTAAAGGTGTTCTTCTGCTCTATGAAGCCTCCCTTCCAGCCATCCTTGGGTCAAAAAAAACCCAAACTGAACAATATGGGCTTTAGTCTATTTGAACTTCTTAAAGTGGGTATCCCATTAACCTCTTGGCACTGCTGCCACTAGCTAAACACCTGTAAACACTGACCCAAAAATACGCTGCAGGCACCTCTCCAGATCTTAAGTTAGACCTCTGGTTATATTTGGTATCAAGCAGCTCGGGCTCACAACTAAGATAGTCTTCTATGCAGCAGTTCATGACCCCATGTTGGTATTTTTAAAATATGGCTTGCCATTTCACAGACAGCTTAAGTTATCTCTTGTTTGCATTAGCGGTTGCGAGCACGCTGAGTGTGTATGTGTGTGTGCATTTCTGCCTGTAGATGTGGTTCTGTATACTGCACGTGGCCGTGTGTGTGTGTGTGTGTGTGTGTGTGTGTGTGTGTGTGTGTTTATGTGGATGTTTTCATGTGCTGCACATGTGTGGCTGTGTGTGGGTGTGTGCAAATGTACAGGCTTTTCAGAACTTTGAGACGCTCTACTGTTTACAGAGTTGTGTATGTTGCCGTGTGCGACCGATACAGTGCACAATAATAACACCACCCTGCCCCCAGCAGAGTCCAATAAAACACTGCACACTGGACATACCGTCCATTTCAAAAACCTGACAAAGGGATGAAAGCATAATAAAAAAAGGCAGTAACATGAACCAGCTTTTTAAGTAAAACTTAAACATGACAGTTAGGACTGTAAATGAGTGTGAGGGCCGAGTTGGGCTTAAACTAGTCTGTGGACTGTGTGGTGTCCGACCACGTCAGAAGGGGTAAAAAGGGAGGGAGAGAGTGAAGTTCAAACCCTGCTTCCTGTCTAACCTCAACACCCATGGCCAATAGCTGCTTTAGGTCTATCAGTTAGATTGTTCGTTTGGGAAAGAAAAAACAAACAAATTGATTGACATTGTATAAATGTGGGGGGGAGGGAATCTCTGAAGCTGTTTGACCATTTAACAAGCTTTTCTGATGCAGTTTACGGACCTGTTAAGACTGTAAGATTGAGAAGGAATGCAGCGATCAAATAGAAACATCTCCTTGAGCTTCAATGTGCTGCAATCAAATTAAAAATCTAACTTACCTATGACAATGCTCCGTCTTTGACAAGTTTGAAATTCTGAAGGCTTGATTCATTGAAAAAAAGCAAATAGCTGACAGTTGTAAACAGTCCTATCAAACCACCACACGTTTTTCCTTTAATATATGGCAATTGTGGCAGGAAGAAATGTACTTTACAAAGCCAAATATTTAGCATTTTTTAATCTATTTCAATATGTGCATAGGTATGTTATCCTGACAGTTGTGGCAGGTGATGAGATACATAAACTGTCACTCAGTCACCCTTTCAAAACGTTTTTTTGAAAACCTCCAAAATTGAACTTGCAAATAATGACCAAACCATGAATGCATTCTAAACAAAGAGCTTGGCATCACGATCACTGGGTACAATGAAAGGGGCTTGCTTGTAATGAGCGTGTGTGTGTGTGTGTGTGTGTGTGTGTGTGTGTGTGTGTGTGTGTGTGTGTGTGTTATTGTGTCAGTCCATGTGTGTGGCCTAGCCGCTGGCATGCAAAGACAGCTCGTCATTTACAAATTATTTACAGACACACAGTTTACAACAAAAACAAAACAAATTAACATCAGCCTAAACTCTCCGAGCAGCCCCTCATTAGGCGCCACACACTGGCGACTAGCTACGGCTGAACTGTGTGTTTAATATATTTCAAGAGTCAGGAGGTTGTGCAAGAGGGTCAACGGCAGACTTCAACTAAACTACATTAGAAGCCAAACAAAATGTTTGTGCCTGACAGAAGCTTAAATCTTTATCAAAACTGCCACTTTCATTTTATGAGGATTAGAGAATAAACATCATATTCCACTGACTTTTGAATTAAAAAGGTCTGGTCTTACAACACAGCTGGTGTTTAATTTGGATTTATCTTTGCGTGATTAAACGTGGGAAAAAGCTCAGGCGTTTCACCTAGTATTAAAATACCTTGCAGACCAAGTTTCAAAGTGCTCATATGTGCCACAGTAAGTCTCAGTGAGTGATATATTGACCAAACACACACACACACACCTATTCTTAATTGCTCCCTGACACAATCAAAGCCATTCCAGTGCAGGGATTAGACCCTCTCAGAACCCCATTCCTTCCACTTGAACAGTGTATTGAAAGATAACCATCTCTGACACAAGGGCCCATAATAATGATAAATTATGATAAATCCTTTCCAGCAATATGCTGGGTGAGAATTCACACCAAATACACAACACTCTACTGAAGGTGAAAACCAAGTATGAGATAATATTGAGGAGGAGATGAATCGTGATATTGAATCGAATTTGAACCAGTGAAGATTCACATCTCTAAAGTTAAGACAGCTTTTAGCAGTTTCCACTTATTATTAAAACACAATATTACATGATTCTTTTGACAATACAGTATTTACTGATATCACAAAGTCAGCCATGAAACGCTTTCGATTCGATTCAATGGCCCTGCGACCGATACGAGACGATGCATAAGCCCATTTAAGACAATCAGTTACATTTATATAGAATCACAAAAAGCAACAAAAATATGATTTGACTGTTTCATTACTAAGCTCTTCCAGACATTTAATTAATAAGCAACTAATATTTCTTAAGAAATAAATATAAAGTGTGCATTTTGAAATAAAGACGCATCTTAAAGCTATAGCATAGTCACTTCCACCCCATGAGGAATTCTATGTAATGACAACCAAACTGTCGTCCACATGATACAAGCCTTCCGTGACCGTGAATCAAAACGTTACGCACTAAAGCTTTAAAAATGGCGATATCAATATGTTCCCTTTACATGAATAATATTGGACTGTTGAGGATTCATTTGATATATCAATCCAGATTGATGTATCGTTACACCCCTACTGATGATAATGTACATTTAACAAAACACACAAAACAGGACTGTGATGTTTATTGTGAATGATTAGCAAAGCCTCCGTCTGTCAACGTCATAGAAGATCCTCTCAGATGTGACATGAATGCCATTTATTGGCTATATTTTAAATGGCTGTCTGCCAATAGGCCTAAAACTTCACATTTATGATTATTGTGACAGAGACAGGGACTCCAGGTTAATAAGATTCTGACTGAGTAGCAAGATATTAATTCAATTGTGATTTTTTGAGAATTCACAGATCCAGTTTCTCTTTTTAGTATTACCCTTCACGTTTAAAAGTATATCCATGTATGTGTGGGTGCTCAAATATGGCTTCTGAAAAGAAAAGAAAGGATAAAATATGAATTAGCTAACTAAACTGACATTTATTAAGAAGGTCCCCATGCTATAAGAGTAACGCAGCACATTCGCCAGGATTCATTCTTGATGCCTAATACCTCAAAGATCTCTCTCAGATAAGGCCGACCATGATCGGGAATGTCTGGAATCTCCGTTTTCTTCATTTTCAATCATGTCGCCATTCATACGACTATGTGCTAAAGTTCGCGCCATCACGAAGCAACTGATTTGCCGCGAATGCCACCAAATCTGTCGAGTCATCTTGTAGTGGTTAGTCAAGTGCAACGTACAGTAGGCTATTCTATATTCCCATCCAATTAGAGTGATTGGTATTGATGACGCAAACAATAATAACAATAACTCTTTTTTTTGAAATTATTTAAAACTGGTTAGTGATGACTAGATAAAGATTGTAGTTAAAGCTGATTCTAATTTCCAACTTTGCCCCAGGTGTGTCTGTGAAAACACGGACGGAGAAAACTCTGTGTGTTTGTGTGTGGTTCAGCAAAGAAATAAATAAGGTGAAGCATACAAACAACAAAATCACTAGCTAACTTACCTGCAAGAATAGACCAATACAACAACAGGCTTAAATGAACTGACAACATAAGTTATACAACTTACAGTTTTCAAGGATGCACACACACAATGTCAACTCCTTATCCTTCAGACAGCTAGTCTTTTTCTTTTCTTTCATTTTTTCCTCTGTGTGCCATGTGTTCCCGCTCACGGTGTGAGCCGCGTGTACAAAACTAAAGTAAGGAGCCAATTTTTTATAAAATGTAAGGAAAGTACCGGTATTCGTGTTAAAATGTAAGGAATAAAAGTAAAAAGTAAATAAATAATAAAGTTAAGTAAAAATATCTGAAAAATCTACTTGAGTACAGTGACGAAGTATTTGTACTTCGTTACTTCCCATCTCTGGAGGTGAATAATAGCTTTTACCCTGTCCGTATTTTCGCTGAGCTCTGTAACTACAGTGTAGCTGGGAGGCCAGCATGCTTAGTCAGTCTACGGGTTAATGTGCTGATATATGAGGATTACATCGAAAGGGTCCAGCGTTAACATCCCAAAGCGACAAGACCTGCAGAGAAGCCAAAGGGAAGGCCTGGGATCAGCAGAACCCCGGGCTATTTAAAGTAAAGCCTAATTGAAAGAGTAGAAACCTTTCCCTGAACAGTTTACCTCTTTTACACGGTGGGGGATCAGTGGCTGACCAGCTCACCCAACCAAAGATGGATATTGCGCATACTTTAGAGACTGCAGGCCCGTGCCTCTATTTGTGTCCAATACCATGAGTGTAAATCCACATCCATAGATGGAACTGTGGGGATACGAGATTGCAAAGCAAAAACAAACTTTCACACATGCTCATGCAAGAATATGCTTCTTTACAAATAATATACATTTAGAAGCATGTAACAGCATTCTTGTCTCTACTGATCCATTACAATTTGCATACAGATCAAATTGAGCTGTGGATGATGCTGTATCCTTGGCTTTACATTCTAAGAAACATGGTATGTCCCTTAACATTCTAGAACTTCTACCGTTGTAAAAGCCGGTGGTGTGCTCTGTACTAAGGTGCATTAACAATAAAAATGAACTTGGATGTATATCAATTCTCATTATGGTTTTAAATTGTCTTTACATATTTAGGTCACAACTTCCTCCAGTATTAAATTAAAAAAACAAGTTATAAAGTGTTCCCCTTCCTGAAAACTTTCCAAAGAGTTCAATACAAATACCTAGAGTGGAAAATGGAAATATTAAACTTTTAACCTTACGTAATGTATGTAGGCCAAACCTGAATTAAACAGGTGTCTTATGAGCTGCACTGCCAAACATAACTTGTAAATTAAGGAGTCAGTTTGATTTTTTTTGTGTTTTTTTTAAACCTGTCTGCTTGCCTGTTCGTCTGGTTTGTCTTTTAACTGTCAACCTGTCTGTCTGTTGGGTTTGTATTTCCAACCCCCTTCCTGCTTGGCTTTTTATCAGTCAGTCAGTCTGTGCCTGGCTCTCCCTCTTTACCTCTCTCTTCACTTGCCTGTGGCTTATGTATTAAAATGCTCATATTTAGCTTTTTGTCGTTTTCCCTTTCCACCCCAAAGAGACTGACCATCTCCAACAGGAAACACTGTTCACAAACGGCTCCAAACAGCTCTACTGTAGTCCAGCCTTTATTTCTATGATGAACTTTGTAACACATGTTATAATGCTCGCCTAGTTGCTGCACATGTGCAACTACCAACAAAGATGGAATAGAAGTGTGATGCCTCACTCTGTAGTTAAAACGGAGAGCTCAACACACAGGGTGAAAAGAGGAGCTGCAGCAATATGCAGTACAACAAAAACATGGTGTTTTTTGAAAATGAAACCATGTAAACATATTCTTATATAACTTCTAAATACAATTATGAACCTGAAAATTGGCATAATATGAACACTTTAAAGGATCATGATAGCCTTTTTTGCTGTTGCTAAAGCTATTTCTGAACCAAGACTATTTTTTTGGATCAATAAAAATGCTGTGCAGTTACAGTGTATTGTGTAACTTGACGTAAGAGAAGTGGTTGAATTCAACAAAACAGGGTTTCAAATATACATCATGCTATGCCACTGTAGTAACTTTACTGTAATGCACGCAGGGTAAGATTTACAGGAGCATGAACCTACCACTTACTGATTTGGATACTGGTGTTGTGTGTCTACAGTCTGGGTCTTTGGCAATCGATAAGATAAGAACACATGATACGCAGATATGAGCTTGTGCTTCACCCTAATCCTTTCAGTAACTATTTACTGTTTGAGTTTACACTATGATATGTACACAATTATTGTTTTTATGATGACTAAATAAACTACTACTAATAGTTGTAAAAGACGAGGCATTCATTTTCAAATCAGAAATATCGGGTGGTAGATTAAATTTCATTATTTATGTTAAATCTGTAACATAATTACCAGGCAAATATGCTTTCTGGTTAAATTTGGAATTAATAAATCTCTTTCACACATGCATCGCTGGGTATACCCAAACCCTACAGCGCTTAATGGCGGCATCTTTACAACCCTAACTGTGCAGCTGTCAACTAATTTCCCTGTGTATGTAATTGTAAAACGTGTTCATCCCAGTCAACTTGACTTCAGCTGATTGAACTGGAAACAGCTTAACACGGAGCTGTTCAGCTCTGCTCAGTCATCTTTTCAGAGAGACCATTATTTCCATATAGGGCAGTCCGTGAAACAATGTGTGCAATATTGTGTACCCTGACCTAAAAAGATGGATTGATTTGTGGGCCAGCAAGGGATAGGGATAGGATGTTGTTAAAAGAAAAGTGAGGAATATGTGAGACTGTGTGTGTGCATAGTACATAACACAAACACAACACACCCTGATTGTAAGTTCCTACTTAAGTATTATAAGGTCAAAAGGGCACTTTTTATGCTTCTAGGGATCAGGTTATGTCAGAAAACAGAGTGTTGTATATCCTACAGCCTGGGGTAGAGGTCTGCACAAGTCATTATTCAAGTGCTCCTGCAAGATTTGCAAGATTTGCAATCATTATGTCTGCTCCTGCAGATGCACTGACCAACAGGCTGCTGTAGGGAGTCTGATCCATCCCTGATCACTGACCACATCAAAACTGCTCCATTTCACACGTTATGAAAGTATATAAAAGGAAAAGTCATTGGAAGAGTAACAGCTTTAGCTTGAGACACGGTGAAGGAATACTGGGTAGAACATTATAGGTTGTGTTTCATTTTCAAAAATATTTTACTGGAAGTCGGGCTCATTTACATAAAAGGTTAAGCCTAATAATAAACAGGCTCTCATATTTAAACACATGAAATTTTATCCAGTGAACATGATGCTGACTACACTAGAATGAAAATGTCCTACGCCCAAGGAATTTGGACTGGGACTCAGATGATCTGTGGAATCCCACGGCAACCTTGGGGCGTTACTGAGACAGACGGACAGTGCAGCTGGAACAAGGTCAACATCAGTGTACAGTATCTGTAGACAAAAGGGTGCGTGTGTGTGTTGAACTATGATATCCAGTAGATCTAAACTCACTATCTGGGTTTGTTGTAATAGTTGATCGAGGCAGTGACGCAACAAAACAAAAGAAGGTTTCCCCTTCTATTGACAAATGTCTCAACTCAAGGACGTTCTCTACCTTTTTGAGTGGTCAACCAGGTCAGAAAAGTAGTGATTAAGGAATGTCTGTAGCAGTAAGACGTAAGACAGCTTTTTTTTTATTTCACTTCAAATATTAGAGTAGCACTACTTTAAAAAGAAAAACTACTTTTGATTAAAAAGGAGTTGAGGTTATATTATAATATTGTAATGTCCATTAAACAGATTTAGCTGGCAGCTGGTGCGTATGACCCTATGCAACTCTACCTATAAATTTGACACATTTAAAGTCACAAACCTAAAGCAAGTTGATAGCAGCCTGTCCTATAATTGTAACAGACCAATCACTGGTGAAAACATTTCATGAAGGATGATACAGGATAGCTGAGTGCCAGAACAGAGCAATAAACCTCAAGGTTCCTAGTCTTATACTAGTTGTCTCGTTTATAAGAACACGTATTTACAGCTGCTTTAATCAATGTTTTTATTTTAACAATTTACTCTTCCTGCTACAGGTCCCTGCTGCTGGAACCCTCCCATCCCCCTGATCCCCACTGTTAACCCATGCTGCACTGTAACACAACTGCTACCTCCCTCTCCTCTAAAGCCTTGCCCAGCCCCAGCCCCCCTAATTGACCCCTACCCTCATCCTTCACCGCTCCAATCCAGAACATAAACAGCGTCTTAATTCAAGAACTGGCACAGATCCAACTCGGTGTCTGGGGACTTGACCGTAACCCCATCCCTAGGAAGGTCAATTGTTCTACTGTATGTTAAACTAGCCAGACGCCTTCCTTAATACTTAGCCCAACGCTGTGAGTTATCAACACTCCCTATGGCGAGGCGACCAATAGAAAATGTGATGTATGTGAAACTGGAGCCGTTTCTCAATGTTAAGGATCCTTCCTTGGTAGGACTAGTCCTTTCAAGGAAGGATCCTTCAGAGGCAAGACAGAGTCCTCCTTAGCATTTGGAGAACATGCACAATGGAACAGGCTACCAAGTCCACGTCAGTGGGGGCTTGCGTCTTTGAATTGGTTTTGCTGCATTTCAAAACACTGGATGAAATGGTTGTGGAACTGTTAACTGTGGTGTTCAATTATTTTGTTGAGATGGAGAGGGTGGATCAGCGTCAGTCTGCTTGCAGGAGAATGTTCTGTAGGTAACTTTGCCCGTAATGTGCTATGGTAGCTAACGTTATTGAGACTGATACTGAACTAGTCTTTTTCTCTTATTCATCTAACGGCAATTTAAAACTGGGAGTTTATGTTTGTAGTTGTCACTTACCGGCAAGGAGAATTGCATTAATTAATCTTAATTACATTAATCTTACAGTAGCAGTTAAAATTAGCTTGTAGTTTACTGCATACATGTAACATTAGCTTATTTTTCAGTTCAACAAATGTATAATTTGATCAGCAAACTACAACAAGGTAAATGCAACCAGCTAAGGAGCTGCCACAGGCAGTATGACTTACAGTTCACTGCAATTGAGAATGCGTCAATCAACGAAAAGTCATAATAACACCACCTTTGATAAACACCCACTAACGCAGTAAAGGTAGGTGTTAGTGTGTTAAATGGTCAACAGTGGTCATTTACGTTCATGATTACGAAAACTTACACAGTGGATTTTAACGTTATGCTTTAACATATTTGTGATACAATTGTAATGTTACCAGGCCAGGGTGGATGACTGACCTAAAACTTTCTCCTTCTGTCTGCCGTCTGGAGGCAACACCGTCATCGGCAGCTGAGTCTGATCACTTTTCGTGTTGATTATATTTCTGTGTAAAGTATATAGTCATTTTTGAATAAATGTTATAGTAAAGAAACATGTTTCGTTAAAGTCTTTTTTTAAACATGTATACCTTACGAGTTATTAAAACAGGTAGCATCTGAATATAATTATTCAGTTAAAAGTTTCCTCTGTCTAGGTCCCAGTTTGATAGAAAAAATAGCCATTGAAAAACAGTTTATATTATATACACACGCCCAAGAACTTAATGACACAGACAAACCAGTTAATTTAAAGCTTTTTATTGTTAGAATGCCCATCTCTATTATAGCAAAAAATCTATTCAACATTTTCTTTGGCCTCCGTCTCCCTGCTGGTCTTTGGCTTTGCCATCCTTGGTGACCGCCTCCGTTAGTCCCTGTTAAAAGACAGTTAACACAAGAAAATGATGTTTACCGTTATGAATGCTATAACATTACGGTATTCCATGGGAAATTACTCATACATGCCTTCATTGAACGTTGCTAGTGAAGCTAACACGGTGCAGTGTTACCTCCCGTCTACAGATACAACCAGTGATAAACGCTTATAAAATTAGATGAAAATGCCACCGGACATTAAACTTTACAAAGACAGCAACTTAGCTAGCTAACAGCCTAATGTTAAATGATAGGTTCAGTTAGCTCGGGGTGTCTTTACCTATTATTACAGTAATTTGTACCAGCCATAAAGCATTAAGCTTTACATTAACGTTTATAAAAAATGTACAGCACACACTAAAGATACTTACATTTAAATGATCATTTCACCGTCAGCGATGCCGCTCGAACTCCAGCTTAGGTCCGCTATTTCTTTTTTTTTAACCAGCCGGCAAAGGCCCTCGCATAGGATTGTGGGTGATTTGGGACCGCGAAGGATAACATATTATGCATCCTTCTCTGTGTGTGGGAAATTTTCTGAATGAAGGACTCGGTCCTTGGAGGAATTCGGAGGATCCTCAACATTGGAACGCTCCTTCGACGGACGTCGATGACGTAGCATCCTCCAAATTCTGTCTTTGGGAAGCGGCTAGGGAGTGGTCTGGGTGGAGATACGTTGCCTGCTTCACTGTATTGTGTTGCTTCGGGCCGGAGATTCCCCCTCTGATTCCCACCAGATTCTTTCTCGGTAAGCAACCCTTAAAGTTTGTGTATGTGTATGCGTGATAAATCATCTTCAACTAGAACATGAAAATAGCCGAGGCATGTTATTTTTATTTGACTGATACTGTGACATGATTCACGATATTAGAGGGAATGATAATTTGTGCATCATTTTTCTCATTTGTATTTAAAAAACATTAGAGAAGAAAGCTTGTGACCAGGAGGTCGTCGGTTCAATCCCCACATCAACAGGATAAACATTTTTTAATGACTATAGTGTGATTTTTGCGAAGATCTTTACAAAACAACGATTTTTGCAACATAATACTTAATTCAAAATGGTTTGACACATACAGTATTTTGCCTTTAACAAATATTCTGCCACCCCTGCACAGAAATTGCAATAGTCCATATTGCAATTGCGAATAAAACAACATTACTTGTGCAGCCTTCGATTACACCAAAGAAAAACCGGACAGAATAAGGTCCTAATACCATCCTCAACGACAGATCACTAAATAAAGAGTTTGAAAATGGTTAAAACATTTGAATTTATTGGTATTATTTATGGTATTCACTACAAAAAAACGCACTGGCCACTAATCAAAACCTTTGGTACTCCAAGTAACTCAAAAAAAAATGGCAAATAACTATTAAAAAAAAAAATTCAATTATGAATTTTAAAGCTTTTTCAAATTGTCAGAGTATGAGTGTGTGTGGCTGTGAGTGTATGGACAGGCTGTTGTTTCTGCAGCAATGCAACACTGAAAGACGGCAGAGAGAGTTGAACAGAGCATCTCTGTCTTCTGTTTTAGTCCGCAGATTAGATGGTAGTCACTCCTCACTGGATGTATTTGTTGCACATGTTGATTAGTCATTAATTGGCAGCTTTCATTATTTGAGAGCAGCAGCGTAAAGTGGGGCTATAAGAGAGGGCCTGATGTCATGCAGGGGGAGCCTGAATAGCACCAGTCTATGAGAGAAAGGCCTTTTGGAAATGTGGACAGTGCCTAATTGGATGAGTATTTCATTGGGCTGCTTGGGAGAACTGGTCTTATGCAATGCTAAAGATGAATGGATGGAGCTTGGGAGCAATTGTGCTTGTGCACAAGTTGGCTGTAATGGTGGCCCCAGAGGGCTGTGATAGACGGATTTGCCTTCTCATGACACCATATTTACTACACCTGTTGGTAGCAAATAACCTCTTTAACTGACTGATGCTATAAAATACACAAACCTGTTGCATTAGACCTCCATCATTATCATCTACAACAAAAGGAAACATCAAACCCCAAATTAACCGGCCTTGTAGGTGAAACAGTTAACTAGCATCAGAGGGCTTGAGTTCTATGTTAGCACTTAAGGGGAAAGGGGAACAGGATTTATTGTACTTACTTTCTCTTTGGAATGCTAACATACTTGGCTGGATGAAAAAAATCATATTAAGAAGGACTTAACAAAAGTCTTATTCCTAAGTACCAAAGTACAGAACTCTAAGCCCTGATTGCTTCTAAATCTGGGTATAATACTAGAAAACCAGAGGGCAGAAAATGCAATTATGGAAGACAACATTCATGTAAACATGGTCAGTGCTATATTCAGAGAGTGAGAGGGAATCAGAAAGAGGTTTAGGACAGTGCTATTATCCAAGAACAGAAACATGCATGTATTGTTCTTTGGTTTCCCACTGAGAATTATTTCTGGGGAAAGAAAAAAAAAACTTTTTGTTTGTAATAGTTTGGTAAATGTACCAAAGCCAACTAGCTATGGTTTGTTTTGATTTTGCAGATTCCAGCTGGTACGCTGAGACCCAAATCAACAGAGGGAGACAGACAGCGATATGGACAGTGAAACTAGGAGACAGAGGCATGCTCAAGAAAGAGGGGGCAGACAATGGGGTGGACAGAGGGACAAAGACACAAAGATAAACTGAGAGACGACAGACATGTAGAGATAAAAGCAGGAGAACATTAGAGCAGGGGCGAAAACGGTGTACATATACAGTATGTGTTAGAGAGATCATTTCTTCTGGCACATCACCGTGCATTACCTGTACCCAACCGAGCATGTGGTCCCTCAGGCGTTCGGTTACCTATAGAATAAAGACAACATTCTTGCCTCTCACGCAGGCTTAAGTTTCAGCCACATTTGGACCAAACCCAGACAGTGAGAAACCCAATCAACTGTACACTTTGGTGGTAAGACAAGTAAGCATCACCTTCAGTCACAAGTGGAAAGTGAAGAGAATCAGGTCCATATTTATAGTATGGAGGAGGAGGAGGAAGAATAATACCACAACGTTTTTCCTGTGGCAAGGGTTTAGTTTCTTAGTAATGACTCCTTCCAATGCGGAACATGATTACTCATAGCAGTGGGAACTAAAAAAAAGAAAAACCTTTGTTTTGTAATTTTTTGGCAATGATTTTTTAAATCAATGATTTTTTTCTTTTTTACCAATGATTCACCTAGATATTTTCTGTTTATACAGCTGAATTTCAGCTACATCCTATCCATTTCCAGCAAAACAGACTGAAAGCAGAAAAACATGTTATGTACTTCTTTACAAATGAAAAAAAATGTCAGACAGACTGAATGACTACATGTGATGTGCATTATTTCAAGAAAACAATACGTTTTTAGAAATGTGTTGTGTTATGTTTTCTCTAGACATGTACTATTCAACTTTTGTTTTCGATAAAGAAGAAAAGGAAAATTGCAATACTAAATACTATTGAGTTGCAAGACTTCCAGAATCTCAATAAATCAACATGTCAGACAAAAGCATATCGTCCTAATTACTCAGCGCTGCTAATTGGAAGCGGCCCAGTACAACCCCAGTCTGATCTGCTGGCCACTGAGCAGCTCCACTGGAGCGGTTGGAGGTTAAGGGCCTTGCTCAAGGGCTCCTCGGTGTTGGTATGTGTAATGAGCTCTTTCACTTTCCCCACCCAGACTTTTATCCTTGTTGATCTGGGGATTGAACCAACGACCTCCTGGTCACAAGCTTTCTTCTCTAAACTTTAGGTAACCACTGCCTCAAGATAGGCAGTATATCAAGCTGATTAATAGGCAGGCACATTTGTGTTCAAGTGGTATACCTTCTCTTCAGACCAAAGAAATGCTGCTGGTTGCTACTGTGTGCAGCACTACTATTGTTAAAATTGTTGATTTATTTAACTTATGAAAGTTTGCAGATGTGTGTACTCAGAAGGTTGATAAATGCTGCTAAGTGCATTTTTCCATTGAAATATTTGTTTGACAAAGTTTATTTGCTTCTTACCTGTTTCGTTTATTTAATATATGTATGTATTATTTATAGAATAAATGTTTTTACATTATACATTTTTAATATACAAGTGCAGATTGGTGAAGTGTTCAATAAATGTTGTGTATCTTAATTAATTATTAGTGTTACATTGTGTCTTTCAAATTTAGTTTAGTGTCTTTCAATGAAGTTTAAAAACAAGCACATATCGGCCAAAATAAATCGGCCATCGGCCGACCCAGACTTCTAAAGCTCGGCAACGGCCAGAGAAAACCCGATATCGGTCGACCTCTATTAAGGACTGGTAACTTCTGGTTAAGTACCAATTAAAAAACCTAAATTCAAAAGTGTATGGCACGCTTTCGGGCCAAGTATGTGGTAGCCCAAACGTTTTCTAAAAACGATGACTTCAACTTAACCTTAAACAAAGAAGCTAATCATAGTCCCCAACATTGCTGGGTTACTTTTGGACCACTGACAACCTAGCCGAGCACGTTGGAACAGATGAAGTTGCTCTGCTTTTAGATCCAGGCAGTCAGTCGATTGACATGGAGTGCGCTGCGGTCCCCCGGCAGGCTTGGGTTAATGGTGTCATGACACCAGGGAGGGTGTATTACCAGTGTATAAGCCTAGACTAACCAGTGCTGAATGACTGCTGGCTGACGCAAGACCCAATGGAATGCTGCCTGGAGCACGACCACGAGCTCTTATACCACCAATACCAGCCAAAAGGATATCTCTGCAACTTTTCCCCATGGATGGCAGCTGAAGAGTATATGCATACAAACAAGAGCGGGGGAGGGGGGGAGGGCATCCAACCTTTTGTACATTAGTACATCAAGAAAAGCTTAAATGCTTACATTTAAAATGAGGCTAAGGTTTTCGTTATGTAACAAATCTCTGGGGTGATCACTGCCAAGCACACAGTATTTCAATCAAAAGCCAATGAAGAATGAGCAGCAGCAGAACCAAATGCGTATTCGATTTTTAAAGAATTTCTCGAAAGACAAAACACGCAGGTCTGAATCCTCGAGCGACTTGAGTATAGCTTATTGTTAGTATAATTATGTGTGCAGTCAGCAGCGTTTTGGCAGCCTGTAGTCTTGAAGAGTTCATGCCCCGTCATGCCTGTGCTTACTGAGCATGGACCTGAAATAGCAGGACTGGTGCTGAGGGGGTGAAAGAAACCGCAGCTAGCGTGGTTGCCATGTGCACAGAGATGTGACCACAACATAATTAAATGAAAGAAAGCAGGAAATAATGGACAAGCACAAGGAAAACAGAAATCCTCTCTGGCTATTGAAAAGACACAACTATAGCATGTTTTAGACTGCATGTAGCAGCAGCTAACTACTTTATATTCAACCACACTTTAAAGGTGAACACTCAGAGGACAGTGTATGTGTGGATAACTAAGTTGAGTAGAACATCAGTGGTTGGCCAGATTGTGTGTTTCACTTCAGTGACTCCAGAAAGGTTGCTGACTGAGCTTTGCTTGCCTTAATTCTCAGAGAAATGTTAAGGTTACATTCTCGACATCCAAGGTTTTAATTAATCCATGGTAATTAAGACAGTGTTGAATGACAACATGAACTTAACCACCAGAGACAATGTGAAGACATGCTTAAAGCTTGGGTATGTCAGTATTTGTTCCATGAATTCCCCTAATCCCTAGTTCCTGCGACAGCAGGTGCCCCTAGGACCACATTCTGCCATGATAACACACACACGGACACGGCCTGAGGCTACATCCAAAATAATATGTTTTTTTAACGCATATCTTTTGCTACATTTTAGACCGCATGTCCACACTACTTCAACGTTTGAGAACCCTTAAAATGGAGACATTTGAAAAGGCCACTGACCCCATTTTAGTTTGAAAACTTGTTTGCGTTGTAGTCTGGACGGGCAGAAACAGAGACCTTAGGAAACGACGACGCAGACACCCACATCCGTCAGTCTTATCGGTGAGCTAGGCCAACGTACCTTTTGTGATTTCATCCTTCTTGTGTGGGTTCTCCTTTCCCATTGCCTTGTTTCCTTCCGTAATGGCTAATGCTCCCAGGACAGTTCTAACGTGTCACTGTATTCGCCTTGCAACGACTCCCAAGTTCCGTTTGTCACCGTCTTTCAGATTTGTTTTTTTCTTGTTTATTTTATTTATTAGCTGCAGGTCTGTATTTTCAATCGCACAGGAGTAACGATAGACAATCAACTTCTTGTTTACACCGGCACGCGCATGCCCACTGTCTGCAAATGGTCATGTAATATGCATTTTCAGACATGTTAACTTGAATAGAGAACATTTCTGATGCGGAGCCCTAACGCTCGTGTGGAAGGAGAATGTTTTTGTTCCAAAATGCCATTTATTAATGAAAAGTTAGTAGTAGTAGTAGCAGCAGTAGCAGTAGCAGTAGTAGTAGTAGTAGTAGTAGTAGAGTGGACGTAGGCTCACGGGGTGAAAACAATACCAGCGTTGCGGTCACGGAGTGACAGTACAGGAGTGGTGCATCTACCGTAACAGTGTGCATTTACAATATTTGGGCAATAGCTTGATTTAGTAAAGGCTTAAAAGAGGATGAATAGACCAGGGATTACTAAGGATTTTCACATCAAGCAACCCACATCATGGAGTCCAATTTGATTTGACTGCCTGACAGACTCCCTGTGGGAGAGCTCTTTAGAGTACTTGGAATACTTTAGACCGCTTAACAAGTGCACTGATACCACTTTTTATATTCCACTTAGAAATTCAAAAATGTATACTTCTTCTTGGGTTAAGTTCTGGTGGCTCCAAAACTGCTTCAACTCAACAATTTCACACTTTACTGGGGACCCCCTGGAACCCGCCAAAGGACCCCCTGGGGGACACAAGAGGCCACTTTGTAAACCACTGCAGTAGGGCTACATGAGTATCCCTGGGAAAACGCCTCTTTCTCCCCCTCCCCACCCCCAAAGCAAATGCTGCCAAAAGGGGGGGGGGGGGGGCATCGCGATGAGCTGGAGCGCCACAGGATAGAAAGTATGAGTATGGCTATGAGCCACTGTTGACTGCTGTTACGCAATCGTAAAAAATATAAGCTGTTGGAATCAAACTAGTGCTCCCCAAGAGACACTCGAATCACAGTAAAGGCTGGAAAAGATGCAAAAAAGTGCACGAGATTCAGCAGCTTAACGGCACCCGTTATAACAATGTACGGTGGACGCTTTCCACCAGTTGGAAAACAGTAAAGTGAATACAGTTAAACGCAACAGACCGGTCCGATGAAGAAACTTGTTTACAAAGTTCAATGACTGGCCGCTGCGTTGGCAGGGACACGGGTATGGACCCATGTCCTCCTTGGCGGCTACGTGCAGTGAGCACGTGTTCTGACCCGCAAAACAGTGCGTGTCATCATCACAACAGCACATTCAACTTTTATTACACGCGCTCACAGCCTACTCTACATGGACTATACACGATACCCCCCCCCCCCAAAAAAAGGAACATGAGAACAGCGTCTTCATATTGTATACACATGCACTCACCTTACAGCCAGTTGAGTTGAGGCAGGCTAGAACCCTCAGAGACAAACACGGAGAGTGGCAGAAGAAGATGAAGGGATACTCGGTGGCGTTGGACCACTCAGGGCACGGTGGTCAACATTCCCGGACTGGACAGATAGACAGAGTCAAGAAGAGGAGGAGGCGAAAATAGTGGCTGCAAAGACTGCAGACAGCTCATCTCATGTGGCCGGGGAGGAGAGACACACACACACACACACACACACACACACACACACACACACACACACACACACACACACACACACACACATGCGCTTGCAAACAACAACTCCTCCCCGTCAGAGTAGACCACGCCCATAAGTGAGGAGTGATGCGGCGTTCACGTCTTATGGGAAAAAGGGCGGGTTCAGAGCGGATTGCGCTGTTTTCTGAGGAGCTGTCTGAGTTCTGTGTGCTTGTACAACTGAAACAAAGCGAGAGGGCGTCGCCCAATGTATGAATATACAGGATTTTTTTCAAAACCAGGTTGAAGTCGTTGAGTCTTATTGAAAAACGTATTAACGATTATGTTATAAGAGAGACATATGCAGTTGCTCAATAGCAAATGATTTCTCTCTGACATTTCTTATACCAAGTTGTTGCATCACCTCATGTGTACCCTACGTAGACTGTAAAAAATGAGGTAGGTAGCTGGAAAACAAACTTAATTCTACTGTCCTCCACCACCTTACAAGTGTGAAATAATCTGATTTAATACATTTGGTTATATTGATCATAGGCTTGCTAATTCCTCTCTTCCTTCTCTTTGCAAATAAACACCCTTTAAAAAGTGCATGAGAGCTCAATAAAAACCTTTTAAATTTCTTAATTTCACACCCCAGTGTCCTATAATTTGCCGTTTTAAGGGACATGCTACTTATATATACTTAAAAGTTAGTAGTTAAACCCTTTGGACATTAATGGAAGGGCATCAAAGATAACATTGTAAGCAACCTTAATGGCTTTATACCATTAATTGTTCCTTAAAATGGGAGTGTTTGATGTTGAGGTTAGATAGACATACATAAAGCTGTTTATTGTAGACTATCTGAATAAAGATGAATCAATCTGTAAATTGGTTTCCTTTCTGCCAAAAGATTCTGCCTCTAAAAGATGTATGTGATACTGTTAGAACAATGAATGTAGAGTAAAAGTTTTCTGAACAGGGTAAATGTGTACGTGTTAGCCGGTTGTAGCAAGGGGCAAAGGTTCCACTGAATTTTTCCCTACAAATACTTTTCAGGATTAAAATGGTAAACCACACTGGTCACAGCAAGAATATTGTTTATGGTACACCATAAGTTTTAAGTTTAGACTAAAACATTCCACTTTCAATTAAAAGCCCTCCTCTGACAAGCACTATGACACATTAAAAAACCTGGTAGCTGTGATGTAGTAATGTGTGTATTTGCACAACTGTGGGTCGAATCTCATTGCACCAGAGTTACCTTCCCGGCACGGTTGTGTTTTGTATCCTCCTGAGTCTTGTAAAGATATTGCATAAGACCATATGCAACAGGTTTACACTCAGCTCAAATGCTATTGCAATTTAGACTGGTAAGTACTTTAAAACGTAGAGATGGATAAACATTTTAGAGTGACATGCACCAAAGGCAGGGACTTGAATTGAAGCCCACAGGACGTTCAGATAAAGCTCGACCTCAGGCTGAAGTGCCGGATAACCCAGCGTTTACTTCATTGTTTTCATATTGCCTGTGATATTTCAGATTGGATAAGCTTGACTGATGAGAATACACCATAGGAGTCTGAAGTGTAAGAGGTCATCAGTCCTAAAATGTGTTTGTGTCTGGATCAGGAACAACAGGGGGCTCACAGTGTGTCCCCTCAGTGCGTAAACACACTCAAAGAGCACATATTGTACCATTGCATCAGACACATACTTATTTACAAAAACACATATGTCACTCATGTTCAGTGTGCCACCATGCGACAAAGCATTCTTCCTATGAGACTGGCACAGAGACATAAACCACACATGCATTATGTTGATTTCACCTCATCAGACATTCAGCATCACACAGGCCTTTTGTTGAAATTGATTGATCAGATATGAAGTAGACTACAAAACATCAGAAAACAAAGTCAATACAAACCCCTGCTGACAGTTGATGTCATTGTATCCATCACTCATTAGTTGGCCAGTCAAGTCTAACAAAGCTGTGTAATGTGAGCCGAGGCAGCGGGGAAAGGCTTTCACAAATGTTGCCTGCCTTAGGCCCTACATGTGAAACTGTTACGGCACCAAACTTACCAATAAGGTTGGTAGAGGGATGACCAAAGCCAAACCTATTATGTGGTGAAATCTTCAGCGTTGTTTTACTTTGCCAGTATGGTTAGAAGGGTTTGGAATTTGGAACACAGGCACAAGCTCGAATGCACGTACAAATATCACCACACCACACTCACACACAGAGACATCCACCAACCCATACACACCCTTCAGAGATTTGTAAAGCAGATCAGAATGACTGTAGAGTGTGCAGGAATGTTGACCCACAAAAGAGCCTGTGGTCCTCTGCTTGAATTTACAGCTCCCTCTGGCCAACGCAGCCATGATCACCCTTACACACTCATTTATTTCACAGTTAGAATTTACTTCTACTACTTAACATTCACCCTGCACTGGTCAGTAAAACCCCTGAAAACCAGGCCATTAAATTGCTGAAATTCACGTTATCTAGTGACCAAATCCAGTCAAAAGAAAAGATCCAGTTTGTGTTTATGATGGGTGAGTCCATAGAAAGTGTACAGTTTTATGTCACTTCACTTTCTATCACACCACACACACATGCTAGTCAATGATATAATTTAAAAGTGTTGATCTGGGGCATCCGGATAGCTCACCTGGTACGGTGCTCGCCCATATATAGAGGCTCATTCCTCAACCCAGTGGTCCAAGGTTTGACTCTCACCTGTGGCCCTTTTGATGCATGTCAATTAACCCCCCCCCCCCCCCCCCCCCCCCCCCCCCCCCCATGTCTTCAGCTGTCCCATAAACTAAAGTCCTAAAATACCCAAGTATTAAGACAAGACTAATGACAAGACACCAGAGATTTCTCCACCATCTACGCTGTGTATTTCCGTGTGATTTTGCAACTCATGTAGACATTTGCACAATGACTAGTTATTCAGGAATCAGGAATGCAGGTTAGGTTGAAGTTCTGTGAGAGTCATTATGTGTGACCACACTGTGATGAGTCAGGGTCATGAGCCCGCTGCCCGGAAAAGTAGCTCATCTGTGGTGTAGCAAAAAAGGAGAGAGAGGCTACAATATATTTCATAAGGACAGCAGGATGACCACAGCCTGCATTTCAGAGCAAGATGCATTTCAGAGCAAGGTTCTTACTACCATGTGTCTAACCTAACATTCTGCTACTTGAAAGATAAAAAAAATGGATTTGTAATGAATTTGTAATAAAGCTAAAACACAGGAATTTCAGCTCCAAGTCAGTTTTCACTTGATTGCAAAATCATTTATTAAATCAAAAATTGGGGAAGATAAAATAACTCTGCAACCTTCCCAAAAAACAATGAGCACTTAAAAAGCAATAGCTTATAAAATGTTCACACCATCAGTGAAATAGGTCTCTATCAAAGATTTAAATCAAATCTTTCAAAGCAATGATCTGTCTTTAGTTTACAAAATATACAATGCTACAATGTGCTGTAGGATATGTAGGTTACTGCGTGTAGATGAAACCATCTAGCAGGAATGACATATGCACTTCTAGTTAGAAAAAAAACACAGAAAAACAGAAAAAGTCCTAATGTTTTCTCTCAGGGTAAAACATAATAGAACAAGTGTTGCAACTGAATATGAATTAAAATAAAACTCTATAAAAATAGGAAATTAATTTTTTTTACTCCGATTTATCACACAATCTACAGCAGCAAGCATTTACACCTGACTATGGATGTTCCAGGTTTTTCTTCATACAGAGGATTCATCATGGACATCCTCCTTATTCCATAAGGATGCCACGTAATGGCAATGGTCCATTCTCCCTGTAGCAACCTAAGCTACTCTATACTGTAAACTTCACCTACAGTGGAGCAGAATGGAATAACATATTTTCGCCTAAATCAAAGTCTTAGATAACCTAAACTGCTGCTTTCCTACGACTGGTAGTTTGTATTACACAGCCATTACATAATGACTTGTTGATTAGTTAATCTCTTTACTCATGGTGACATCCACCATTGATCTATTATAACAGTGCTTCAAAAATGTTGAAATGTCAAAGAAAGGAAATGTTCATCTTATTTTCTCTCACATCAAAGGCACAGTCGTCATATTGCTATTGTACGTTTCTGCAGTGCACTGACCATGTATGCCAATGTCTTTTAAAAAAACAGGTAGGTCAGATGCTAAAACAGGAGTATAGTGAGCTAAAAAGGCACTCCTAAGCCACCCCCAACTTACTCCTCCTCAGAGCCCAGAACTGTAGAAGTTGGCATTTTGGATCCGGATAAAATACAATTTTACACAAAAGAAATAAGTGAAACATTGTCAATGGATAATCCCGTTTCTGTTGTTTTCTCAAGTGAACTTAAGTCTTCAGTTATCCTAATTATTCAAACAAATATTAGTTAAAATCTGAAAACATCATCAGACCCAACTTATTGCACCCCATTTAGAATTTTTACAGCAAACATCAAATACATAACACTGACTGAGCAACAGTATGAGGCAGCCATAACTTACCCGTGGTAAAAAAGAAAAAAGATCAGAAGAAAAACTGAAGTTGCATAAACCATTTCAATTTGCTTTCATTGGCACACATTTTGTACAACGTTCCAGTTAAAACTACTGAATTCAAGTACTAGATGGCAAGACGTGTTTAGTACTGGGAGGACAGAAACTCTTTCCAGTAAGGTTTTGTTATTAGCTAAACGAGGGATCTGATATTATGAGTGGAATTACCTGCAACCTTTCACCTCTGTCACCTTTATCAGACAGATGTTACTGATGTTTGGCTACTAAGAGAGAGCAACATTCAACACACAATACGTGTTTCAACTATTCTCCTTTAGTACAAAATTCTTTGAGCATTAGTGCATCACTTTAAATATAAGACCCCCGACTGAGCCGTGAAGCCCTTTTTGAATAATCTAGACAACATGTAGAATTTATTTATCGGTATTTGTGTCCAAATAGCATTCACTCCAAATGTGACTTAATCCACTTTTCTAAAAGCACAATGGCAAAAAAAATTTAAACTGAAATGAATCCCTAATAATGACAAATGTATGTCTTGTTGTGGTGATGTGGGCTTCCCGTCCTATTGCTGAGGGAGTGTTGAGGAGGTTGCATGGATTATTCCCAGTCTGCCATTCACTTGGACTGTCTTTGTGGGCAAGGCAACCTACGGTAGTTAAAAAAGACACAACATGTCATGTTTGTAATTTTCCACTTTGTTAATAAAAGGGGTAACAATCCATGGCAATTTAAAAATTATACATCAGGTGGTTTTTTGGCATCTACAAAAATGTATTAAAAAGATGTTATTAGTTCATTTTGTTTTACCTGAATGTGATCTAACTTTATTTTCTTTTTTTCAGATTTAAATTATGCAAAAATGATAATGTGAAAACATTTCTGTCAACTCTAACTTTACACAGCTGCTGACCTGAAATTGAACTTTATCTTCTTGAAAAATATTCACACAGCAGTACAGTATGGCTGTCAGATGAATCTGTGAATGTGTAACCAGCTCCGATTCTTTTCCAGTTTTCCGGCTGCTGCACTGCAGGAGTGCTTTGTTCTGCCAGGGATGTCTTTCTATGAGGCAAGACGTAATAACACCAGACCATGTGACACGATAGAAGACACTGGTTCAAATCATGTCTTTTTATGTTGCTGCCTCTGGCTTTCTTGCCTCTATCAGCCTATTTTCATGTCTGTCTCATTTTCTCTCTCTTCCTCCCTCTCTTCTTTAGTAAGAGTCTCTCTGGGTAAAATATTGACAGTTTGTGTATTTAAATGTAACTCTTTACCCTCATCTCTGCATTTTCACAAAACTACTTTAGAATTGAAAATCCAAAAATGCTAACGCAGAGTAGATAAACGGTGTCTGAGAGTTCTGCATCAACTTCCACTCTGGTGTGAATAGATGCTGTATCTTTCTGTATTAGTACCTTTTTTAGCCTGTCAGCAGCCGATCCAGAGCGAATGGCATCCAGCATAGCCTCCCTGGCCAAGGCAGGGTTCACATGAGCGTTAGCACTTAGATGTGCAACAGTGCTAGGCTTAGCCTGAGGCAAGACAGGAGGAGGTGGAGGTGCAATCATGGGTGGTGGTGGTGGGTTAAAGACAGGAGGAGAAGTGCAAGTCAAAGAGGGAGGCCCTCCCTCCTCCTCAGTAGTTGCCTTCCTGAACTTTTCCAGCTCCTCAGCAGCCTCCGATTTGGTCTGTAGGGAGTGACACATTGGTAACTGGACTCACAAACACAGGCGGCAGGCCAGCTGCTCTCACATATGTGCAATTGAACTTACACTCATGGCCTAACACACAAGGGCATCTCATTTCCAACTCTGACACATATATAGATATACTCTTTACTCTAAACAGATGCTGTCTGCATTTTATGTTTTTCACGTTTATATGAATAATCTTATTTATTCTTTTAACTCCATTTTACATAGTTATGTAGTTTTTTTCATTTATCTACTTTTGTTTTTTTAAGACATGATTTAGTCATGTGGCATTTCAGAAAACCACTTAAGGAACCTCCAGAATATTTCAGCTCCAGAAGCACGTTTTCCTGCCCCTTTCCTTCCACATGGGTTCTAACATGACAGCAATCCACAACGCAGTCCACACAGAGAGATGGAAATAGACTCCCATGCTTAAACAACTGGGTTCATGTATGATTCAGTGAAGTGCTAACTAGCCAGCAATACAGGCAAAAAGTTTAACATTTACAACTCCTATTAAACCCACTTCTTATACATACTTCTTAAGTGTAACTGCAAGAAGCATGTGTGTTTGTTCTTTTATATGTGAGAAAACACATACCCCTATTTTCCACCGGGCGAGTCTGCGCAGCCGGAAAGCAGCAGACGTGCTCAGTGGAGAATTGGAGTTAGAGTATACAGCCACATGTCCAGGCCCTGTAAGGCTGTACTAAATGCTCCATGCCCCCTCCCTCTTTTCATATTGACAGACCTGGAGTGATACTGCATAAATAACGGAGATAGTATTACCTTCCTCAGCTTTCCAGAGCAGCTCTGGGCTCTAATGGCAGCCAGAAGAGCAGACCTCTCATTCTCCTCCTCAACATAAGATGTTTTCTTCATGCTGCTGGGACCAGCAGTGGTTATCTTATAATGAAATAAAAAGATTAGAATCTTTGTTCCTTTGTTGTCGTCTGTCTTGCCAACACCATCATCATCAACAACACTTAGCTGTAAGTGCAAAATTATTAACATAGTCTATCCATCCTCCACCCACCCGCCCATCCATCCATCCATCCATCCACCCACCCATCTAGGGCTGCACAATTAATCAAATTTTAATCACAATCACAATTTTGACTTACCACAATCAACTTTGCGTGATTGAGTGATTTTTTTTAAAGCGTCATTTCATAGAACACTTTGTGTTTTTTGCCCTAGCATCCGCTGAAATGTTTATATGGATATGGTTTAATTTTGCGTTACATGACCCATTTCTTCTGTAAAGCCGGGCCTGTGTTGGATCTCTCCTCTGCTCTCTCTCCTCTTACTCTACGCGCCCGGCCACACAGCGCCGGTCCACACTTCTAACATTTGTCCACAGTTTAAATTTTGTATTAACACAGCTGTATATTGTTAAATATGAGGGGCAAATCTGTATTTGTACCAAGTGAAGGAGATTACTCAGAGATGCATTTAAAAAAAAAAGAAGAATGTAACATAATATGGATGTGAAAGCAGTTATAAACAGCCTATGCAACTATAAATTTGTTTTGGTTAAAATCCACATATAACCGTGAGAATAATCCTGATCAAAATATTGATCAAAATAATCGTGATTATCATTTTGGCCATAATCGTGCAGCCCTACACCCATCCATTCCATCCTCCCATCCTCCCATCCTCCCACCCACCAACCCATCCATCAATCCATCCAACCATCCATCCAATGTTTATCTCACCTTCTTGAGCCTGCCCCTGCCTCCGCCTGTCTGGATTGCGTCCATCAGGCTGCTGTGCAGACACGTGTCTTTCTCAGGAGATCTGGAGATCACTGGTTTGAACTTTTTAGTCGGCCCAAACACCATTACCGGAGGAGTCCCACTGCTGTCTGACACTGTGACAGAAGGTTGTGGCTTTGCATCGGGTGTTAGATGAGTGGCTGCCTTGGCCACGTCCCTTGTGTTCTGAAAACAAGATATAGAGTATTGACTACACTGTAATTCACAGTAACAACTTTGTCTAAAATAAATAATTAGTTTTTAAACATGAAATCTTTCTAATACAGGGTACACTCACACTTGGCTGGCCTTGGTTTACAGCCTTGGGAGCTGTGGGTGGTTTGGCAGATGAGTATAGAAGACTGCTTTGTGCAGGGCTGGGGCTTCTGTGCCTAATATGTTTAATATCATCGCTGTCATTACTGGCAATCATATTTTGTTGGATTGGCCCAATGGATTGAATGTGCCTATTATTGCCTGCATCTGTTTCCAACGTATTGGAGCTTCCTTTGGTAGATCCAACACAACTTCCAAATCCGCCGCTGTCCGTTCTCACTTCTCCCAAATCTCTCTGGCCATCTGACACATGCACTGGGTGGCTCATAGAGCGTTTAGAATCATGCGGGCTGGATTTGGAAGCAGAGTTATTCTCCTTATTATCGGACTGGGAAGATTGGTGTGGATTCACTGTTATGGACCGACCTGATCTCTGGAAAGTCTGTGCTTTAAAAGAAGCAGAGGAGTCATGTACATTAGGGATGAAGTTGGGTTTAGCCGAGGTCCTTGGGGTGTTTTTAGTGATGGCAGACGCCACATATTGGCTTGAGGTTCGTCTGGATGGTCTGAGGAAGGACAGGTCTCTTTTCAGGTCTGGAAGGATAGGAGGGGGAAGGGCAGGTTTATTACTTGGCTGGCAGCTGGCAGGCTGTTGAGCACTTTTGGACATTGAAATCTTGCTCTCCACCTCTACCCGCTCTTCTTTTGCAACTTTGACGGCTCTCACTGGTTCTTTAGCATCTTCTTGAACCATCTCTTTAGACTGGGCATTTTTATAAAGTGAAGTGTGCGTTTTCAGTTCCTCAGTGTTACTACTCTTCAAAGTAGTTAATGCGATTACAGTGGGAGTACTTGTGCTCTCCTTAGCGTTATCAATGAGATCTTTGCTGTGGGGCACAGCACTTTCTTGTCTCTCATTCGAGCTCCAAAAAGCTTTGGCTTTTCCAAGAAGAGGAGACCCCTCATTGGAATTCATTTCAGAAACTGATGAACCACCAACTTTGTTCCGGGAGATGCTCCCTTTCACCATGTTTCCTTGATCGTCAATCTTAATGGCACCGACAGTTAATTTGACAGCTGGCTCTCCCGTAGCAGCGTGCACGACAGAGGGTTTGGGAGGAACTACAGTGAACGTTTTCAAACCGAAGCGTGATGTGACGTTCCGAGTGATTTTACCATGTGAAGTATTCTGGCTGGAGTTATTTTGGTAAACTCTGTGCATCGCTTCATCTCTCTCTGCAGACACTGATCTCTGACTGGTTGGTGGAAGATCGGACGTCTTCTCTTGAAAAGATTGAGCATTACTTTTCACAGGACCAGGTTTGATCTCAGTGCTCTTTTTGTGCTTCTGCAGGTCAACATTAGATTTTACTGCTGATGATGTTCTATGTTTATCCTCTTTTACACTGCTGGTATCAGTGATGGTTGTTGCTGTCATTTTTGTCTCTAGCATCTTTTCTTGCTTTTTAACAGCTATAGACTTCCCCAGTGACTTCCTCCTCTGCTCAGGTTGAGATGGCTGCTTAGTATTTGAACTGCTACTTTTGTTGCTGTCAGCCGCTTTACAAGCATTGTTGTTTTTGTTCTGTGGCTCCACACTGGACTGGCAACAAAAGCCTGGACCTGTGACAAGATCGGGTAAGTAAAAGTGAATTCAAAACACAAATACAACCCAACCGTTGTTTAATTGTATCGTTCTGATACCACTAAGCCTAAATAAATGGACTGTAAAGGCACAGCATTTCAACCACAGCTTTAAAAAACACTAAAGTCTTACTTTCTGTATGATATACTGAATGTAGTAGGCATATTGGTCTTTGTACCTTTGCTCCCAGCTGACACAGTGCTGGTCAGTGACTTTGTCTCATTTTCTACAATGTGACATTCATAGTCCTCCAGTACTTCATCTATGGCTGTGACTGGCACATACATGTCCACTACAGACACCGGCACCTCATTACTGTCTGTGGACATGGTATAGGGGGTCTCCGTTGCTGAGGCTATATCTAAATGATCTGGAAAAGTTGGGACAGATCAAGGAGTTAAGACATGAGACTTTAGGCACATTTTGATTTTTAAGAAGATTACCATGCTTATTAATCACCAAGATTCAATGAGTATGGAATAGTCACTTGTGGTCTATGTGGCGTGAAGTCATGTGAAACGTTTCAAACCTATTTCACATCATTCAGCATATTCATTGGATTACTTCAGGTACATGACAAATGTAGTGTTGCAGTGTTATGATGGTCAGCAGGTTTAATCCTTTAGTAAACTACAGTATACATCTATTCCAGTGATGAACATACGTCTGGACTGTCAGGACTGTAATGAAAAAATTATAAATGCCATGCCATGCTACCTCACCTGTAAGGTTTGCTTCAAAATCTGCCAAAGTCTGATGGAGCTGAGCTGTAAGGTGCGGGTCTTCATAGCTTTCTTTTAACCTTCCTGATTTTACCTGTGGGCTGATGTCATTGTGCCTGAGGATGGTAGATAAAAGATGTGTCAAATAAACATCTGCACACATACCCTTGTAAGCACATACATGCAGAGTCCCAAAAAAATTGTAAAGCAAAAAAATTGGAGGAGCAGCTGTAATACAGCACTGTCCATGACTCCGTGACACTTATTTAACAGTCAACCGGTCACCACTAAAAAGCTGTTATGATCTGCTTATTTGATGCTGTTGTTACCTTCGGAACACTTCCCGTTGCTAATCTGCCACAGAAACCAAAAGGTTAAATGCAGGTCAGTAGTAGAAGAAAAAAAGAAAAAAAACTGTTTGTTCAAAGTTAAACTTCATTTTCATTGGACCTTGCTGACTTGGAACATGTACTGTAGCTGTAAAGATATTATTACCAAGGTTTAAACTTCCTTTACTCATTTCAAGGGTTCAACAGAGCCTTCTCATGATTTACTGGCATATTAGCCATAACAAATTGCAACAAAGCAGCCAAACCAAAGAAAATTAGTCTACAACGAGACTTGGATTGGTCCTGTTTTCCTCAACGGTTCTGAGAAAACAGGCTTATAGTGCTTTTCTGGAATACGGAAGAGCCATGCCCTGTTTTATTTCAAAGTATAAGTAAGAGCATTGATCCAGGATCCCTGGCTTTGGCACACTACCAAACACATTTCCCAACAACTTAAAAAGCGAAAAGTGACATGGGGCAGCATTCATTTTCCACAAAATACTTTGAATAAGGGCCTAGAAGAACCATAACTATGAAAGCCCGGTAACAAAGGTTGAGGGTGCCAGCTTTGACTAATACTCAAACATAACACATGGCGGGAACTTCTCTTGGTTATTACTGCTGGCAGGGTTTAAAACCGTGGAAAGACTTCTACCGTTATGGTTCACTCTTCAGGTCAAAATGCAGTTGTGAAACAAACTATGATCAGCAAATGCAAAAATTGAACTAAAACTTTATAGGCAGGTGTTCTAGGCTGGCTCAGATCAACACCAAGGTGACTGGCATCCATTACATTACATTACATCTCATTTAGCTGACACTTTTATCCAAAAGAACTTACAATTGCTATATATCAGAGGTTGCACGCCTCTGGAGCAACTAGGGGTTAAGTATCTTGCTCAGGGACACATTGGTTGTTGTTCAACCCAGATCTCCCATACCACAGGCATGTGTTATATACACTACGCCATTACCTGCCTGCCAGAAAACCAGGATCTCTTAAAATGGATTTAAAAATAAAAGGTGATGGGCACCCAGATAGCTCAGTTGGTAGAGCGGGTGCCCACGTATAGAGGTTTACTCCTCGCAGCCGGCCCGGGTTCGAATCCAGCCTGCGGCCCTTTGCTGCATGTCACTCCCCCTCTCTCTCCCCCTTCATATCTTCATCTGTCCTGTCATTAAAGGCCTAAAATGCCCCAAAAAATAATCTTAAAAAAAAAGGTGACACCAATTGAAAAAGATTTGAGGTAAAAGATAAGTAATAGTGGGCAAAAAGCAAATACTTAAAACCTTAGGCAAGATAGATGAGTAGACACTGTGATTCATCCATATTCTCTTGAGGCTAATGCAGAGGTCTTAATGTGCCTCACCATCTTAAATGAGACTTTATATCATCTTGATGGAACATAAATTAGGTAAAAAGAGATATACAGTATATGTTTGTCAATGTCATTGTACTCTTCTCCCTCAGTCTTGTTAACCCCACATTCCATGCCTTCTCTTACTGGGATTTTTTCATGCCCTCCTCTCTACCTGTGTCTTGATCCCCATGTGGCACATCCCTCATCGCTGTCGCTAGAATTGTCCCGCACTGGTGCCAGCAATCTCTCTCCTCCATCCAGAGACAAACTCCCATCTGGGGATGTGGGTTGGGTGTCAGATGGAGAGCTGACCATGCCTGAGTCCTCGCCCTCTGCCATGCCCTCAGAGGCAGCATAACCCTGGTCAGGCAGGCTGCTGCCACCACTGCTGCTGCCCAAGGACATGGTCTCCTCCTCGGGTGTTCCAGTTTCTGGTTTCTGGCAAATGGCTGTGGAGTTTTGAATGGAGTGGAGCCAAGCTAGGAGAGGAGAGAGCTACATATTAGCTTGGGTAATGGATGTTGGATGTCACTGGGGTAGAAAATTATATTTGTTAAAATTTGACATAATAGAGGTCTTAGTTGTTAGTTTTTTACTCATGCAGTGCATTAATGTTAAAACCCATTCAAGCCTCAGTTATTTTTCTCAAATACACAAACCTTAAAATAATGTTTATACCTTGGAATACACTGAGATAACAGCACAAAAAATCATCAGTACATTAGTTGTTTTTTTTTTAAAGCAAAGATGCAGAGCAAGCAAGAGAGATGGAAGAAAACAGAGGAAGTATTTACGTTAGTTTCAACTTACATTTTGACACCACACACACAAACTAGAAAACACAAGCTCAATATACACCAGCCTGGATCACAACCACTTGTGGCTCGATAAAACAACTTTAATGATGTGTGGGCTGACTTACTGAAAACAAACCCTTTTAATTAGATTTACACAGTACTGTTTTAGGTTCCAGTGAAAGATAAGTGTTGCTTCATACCCTCTCATCTCTTTAGTGCAGTCATGCTCTGGACAGTCCTGCGGGTTTTGGAGATCTTATTTAGTCTGTTACTGATCTCGTTTCACTTTATGCCAGGACAATAAAATCAATGTACCATTTGTTGTTTTTTTAGCAGCCCAGCCAGCATGCACAGCACCGGGAACTCAAGAAGGGATTCGTTACAATGAGTGAGTGGCCTTCTTTGTATTACCAGGTGTCTGTGAGTGTGTGCATGCATTGTTCTCCAACATTTCTTCCTTGGTGTGTGTGTGTGTGTGTGTGTGTGTGTGTGTGTGTGTGTGTGTGTGTGTGTGTGTGTACTAGGCCTGTCAGTTTTGGGCCTGGTCCTAATGGTGTGGGGAGTACAGTCAGTTCCAGGAGATGTGGTTATGAATCACAGGGCTGTCCTCCCAGCTCCTTCCCAGCAACAGCTTAGTCATGCCAGCTACAGCCACACTCAGAGCACGCACAAACACACACACAAAGCGCATGTATACAAACACTTATGCTCTCCTATGTTTACACACGTAAATGCTTACATTATAAACACACAAGTAAACATCCACACATAGTTATCAAAAGTCTTGCTTCATGCTTCGGTTAAAGCAAAAGTGTCCCCAAGCAAGTACAAACTGTGGCCTGTTACTTGTCAAAAACTAACCATGGCAACCCATGCACAATACCAAACCAAAGTCCTTGAATCTTGAATTCAGTCTTCAACTGTTTAATTGAAAAATGTCTTACAAACACAGATTGCCTTTACAGATAAGTGCATGTTCATTTCACAAATCTCCAGGCTCAGTGAATACACATCTAGTTAAACTACACCTTTGTACCAAAACTCCATGCCTTAGAACTTGCAGAGGACATATCGTATTTTATATACATAAATTGATTAGATTCTGTGACACCACCATAGTTGCATTCAATTTGCAACAGAACAAGTCATTTGATAAAACAAGGACTCCATTTCCTTAACATAGTCACCACAAAAAAAGCATGCATCTAATAGTATAGTGGCAGTTTTTCAGCCAAAAATCCAAATGATTTACTTAGTTTTTCTCTGGACCCTAAACAATTAACCCATATTTCAATTATTTTGGATCACTACCCAATCTATCAATACAAACTGTGAAGCATTCATGCAACTACAAACTTCCAGAATAAAAAAAAAGTCCTTCAACAAAGCAGTGAGTGTAGTGTTATTCTCTTTATGAGCTCTCCTTGGGAAGAGTAAAGCAACATGTCATTGATAGATCACCCTTTCCATAATATTGCCAAAAGCAGCATGCATTCAAGTGTCAGATATCTAAACCAAGCCACACCAACAAGCACAGAGAGAAACATACGCTGTCCAACTATTGATTTGCGGATATCGCATCACCAAAATATTGGCTGATGGATATTGCATGGCCTTGCCTCATGGCCTCATTTGAGCGTGTCACTCATCAATCACTCTGTAACTGATATGTCCAGGGTTCAGCTCATCTGTTCTTGTATAGTCTTCCAACCACATTCTGTGTGTCCACTATTAACTCAACTCTGATCTCATGCATAATCAATAACAACCAGCAGATCAAGCTGAAATACAAAACCACCAATGGTATATACATATATTTGTAAAAAAGCAAAGAAAGAAAAATGCACTGTATTATGAGTGAAATTAGAGAGCACTTCTTGCTTTCACTTGCAGCCTTTTGTGTCCTCAACAGACAAAAATCCAGACCATCACAAGGACAGACCCAGTTAGGTTGCTGCAAAGTGGCTTCCGTGAGACATTGCAAATAAAAGCAAGTAATAGAAATGAGAATGACTTAAAATGATACTAGCAATGAGACATTGACAACATATACAAGAGTACAGAAGAAACAGTAGAACAATTCTTAAACTAATGAGAGGAGGGTGATGAATGTCAGAGGGAGGTCCAAGAGAAAAATTAAAAGGGCAAAAAAGATGCAAAGGGAACAAATTGGACTGGACTGTCGGACGATGGGAGGGTCAAGCCAGAGAGAGACTTCAGGAGTTTTTGGAGCGCAGACGCACAGGTCCACAGCAGTACACTACAAAGCAGGGTGCGGGGTGGGGGAGTAAAGAAAAGAACAGATGAGATTTGAGATAAAGTGGGATGGCAGAAAGAAGAAAACAGCAACCAGAGAAAAACCTTAAAGTAAAGAAGGAAATTGAGGACAACAGTACAATGGTATGTGGTGTATCTAGTGTGGTCATGCAGAGAACGTGTACAAAAACATAAGGTGACTTACATACAGTTACATTTAATATATTCCCTTGTACTGTATACATGCAAAACAAAAAAGCCACTCCAGTTGATTAGAGTTGACCCCGGCCCTGACCTTTCAACACAAGAAATAACAGACAGAGACACATAGCAGTATTCACATACACAATTGCACAACAGGAGTAGAGTTGAAAAAAATACAAACTTTGATTGGGTCAAATGCAATGCAAGTTAGAAAACCTGCTTGTAGGAAAGAAAAGAAAGACCAAGAGTGAAGGAAAGGGAGAGCCAGTCTATCAGGAACCTACACTGGGGAGCCGCTTCCTCTGCCTCCCCGGGACTCTGTGGGGAGTTGCTTTCTGTGGGCTCAATGAGAGGGAAGGACAGGTTATGGGGTAGGCCAAGCTGTGGTGGCTCCTGGCCTAGGGAGCGACGGGGTTTGGGTGGTGCTGGTCGATCAGGAGATCCTGCTGGAGATACAGCATGCAGACAGGCACGGATTGTTATGTTTGTAATAAAAAACGTGGTATGTGGAACAAACATCTTACACGCGAACCTCCTATCACACAGAAAGTAGCAGAGAAAACATTACGTAATAATCAAGATCTTTGTTTTTTTATTTATTCTGGCAACGTCTTGGCTTCTGTGTTTTTGTGCTCCACTTTGTAGAGACTGCTTTTTATTCAAACGCTTGGTTTCTTTAACCCTGGATTTTCTGGTGATGAAGTTTGAGTTTCTGTGGGCAGAACTCCTTCCTTTGTCAGCTGAGTCATGGATGTTATCACTGTTGTAGGCTACTCTTGTGTATACAGTAAGTTTTTAGCATTGCTCTTGTGAAAGTTCCCAATTTACTTGACTACTGTGTGAAGTGGAGGGCCCATCCATGACAACAAAGGTCTGTCAAGTATCAGCTGAGTTTCAAGAACAAGTGAACAAGTTACAAGTGTTTGTAGCTACCTTTTAGTTCAGATAAATCCTTTTCAAAAACTGTGCGTAACTGTTATTATTTAGCCGCTTACTTTCAGTATTTCTGTCTAAATTCCAACTTTTATTCAGTCACTAAACTTGTGAAATGTTAGAAATTCTTAGGAAACAGAGTAATTTTGACATTTAGAATTTCTACATTTTAAAATCGGGTAGTTAAGATTGCAGTTTCATCACAGAACTGCTGGTTTACTGCTTTAAAACAGAATGCTTACTACAGTAGGTTAGCAGAATAGCAAAATACAAAGGCTTATGTGAGCTACTGTAGTTAGAGGCAGAATAGCTACAGGTGATGTCTATCAGTAATAGAAAGTAGCAATATGTCAATATTCAAATGTTACGTATTATTTAACATTCAATCAACAACACCCCCACATCCTAACACTTCCTACCTATTGCATGCCAAAAAAAAGGTCTAAATTAACTTGATTAAAAAGAAACACGGTGGCTACTAATGTAAGAAGAGACAGGAAAAAGGAAGAAGAAAGAAGTAGAATACTGATTTGTAATATGTGCAGACTATGATATACAAACCAAAGGAAACAGGTGATGCTAACACAAATACGGACTGACAGATGAGTCAAAGGCAATCTGGGTAACATATTGGGTTAAATGGCCAAAACACATTTACTGTAAAACTGCACTGTTGAAATAAAGCTACCAAAATGTCCTTATAAGACTAGTGGTGCATCAGCAAGCTGTGTCTTTGTCAGCAGGGGCTGTCGATGTGCTACTTTATCTGTTTACTCTGCTGTCAACAATAGGAAGGAAACGAAACGGCATGCAGGGCTGAGATGATAAACAACACCATCATAACGCTGACAGCTTCTGGAACACACACACACACACACACACACACACACATATACACGCACACGCACACACACACAAGCTGTAAAACAACTGAATCCTCTTTTTCGATCCATAAAACCCTAAACATTACCCTGATGCTAATCCTTCCTGAGGATTTGATCTTTGTTCCCTCCCACCCCAAAATTATTGTTGCCTGCCTCATATAGTTTCTCATAAAGAGAGAAATAAGCACACATAGACATAAACTGCACTGATGCCTTGTACTCCACTAAGTAACCGTGTGATTAATTCGGGAGTCCTAGATCACTTTGTCAATGTCAACTAGTGAAGGTTGTGTTGACTAGATTTAAAGAGGAACCACTAAATTACATTTACCCTGACTTCTCTGCTTCAAGCTGAAGCTATAGAAAAATGAATATATACTTGATCTACAGATGCATGTTTTAATTGAAATTTTAAGCATCGACAGTATGATAGTTTGAAGAGCTAAGGTAAATGTTACCTCACATCAGGGACTTGAAGAAATAATATAAAACCAAGATTTAAAAGAATACGGAAGAGTCATTCATGTATTTAAGTATCATAAGTATCACTTTGCGATTAATGGTGTGAAGCTCCACCTGTTTTTAAATATAGACATACAGTTTACAGTTTGAAATACACATAAATTCTGCTCTTATGAAAGGCTACATGAAACCTACATTAACAAAGTACTTAATTACACGTGTTCAGATGAAAGACTAATTGAAACCTAATTAATGTACTCTGTACATTTCTATCTCTGCCTGTACAGTACAAGCATGAGGGCACTGGCCTTTTCTGTATGTGCAGGGCGTAGTTGTTGTCTAGCCCTAACGCGTGTACAGGCTATTCATTCCCTGCCAAAAATGTACTGTTTATGTATAACAAAGAGCAGTCTAGTTTATAGTCTCTGCATGTGAACAGCTGAGGTTGTGGATAGGACTGTTAGAGAGAATATTTTAAAATGAAACTATTTTACTACCAATAAACATTTGAACTCAGTGAATGCTTCCTAACACTTTGTAAAGGGAAAGAAAGAAGCTGGAAAATAGAGAGAGAGTCAAGGCAAAAGAGAAGAGAGAAGGTGTTGCACTGTCAGCAGTGTCAGGAGAGATAAAAAAAAGAGAGGAAGCCAGGTCTATGAATGCATTAATGATCCTTGTGCTGTCTGTTCTATCCTGACTAAAGCAATAACCTCCTCATACTTCATCCTTTCACTTGCTTTCATCTGCCTGTCGATCATTCTCCTTTCTTTAAACCCTTCTAGCCTCCAAGTCAAGTTTCCAACTTGCTATACTGTCATCTCCGCTGTCAACATCTTCCCATGCTCCTTTCTCTAAACTTAATTCTGGTATCTTCACCTTTCTCATCTCTTTTTCTGAGGTCTACAACTCTCTCATCTCTGCCCGTCACACAGGACAGACTTCTGCTGCAATCTCACTTTGCTACCGAGAAAGATCTAGGTTATATAAAGATCAATACAAGGCCAGCTAAAGTTCAAGTCCTGGTTAAATCTATAACGGATCTGTCTGTCTTTGTATCTGACAGCTTTGAAGGTGTGTGTGAGAGGCTGCATGCATATGAGAAAGAAAGTAAAATAAAGAGGGGGATTGAGAAAGAGAGAGAGAGGTAAAAAAGAGAGAAAGATAAGAACGTGAGGGATTGATAAGTGTGGGTAAGAGACAAAGACTGTATTGTCTCATTGGCTATGATGAAAACCAGTTTCACTAGTTCCTGTACTTTAGCGATGACACACACAGGCACACACACACACACACACACACACACACACACACACACACACACACACACACACACACACACACACACACACACACACACCATTCTTGATAATTTATGTTTCAGACGTTACTAGTGACAGCTCATTTCTCCAGGGCACACATTCACTCACTTTCTAGGTAGATAATGTCTTCCCAACAACTTCACTTCTTTAAAATATAGAAAGTCAGAGAGTTTATTTCCAGTGCTTTGTAAATCTGTGCCAGGTGCTAGTTTTTGAGTGTATGTTTCTATAGATATTTACCCATTCCACTGTGTCTGTTGTTGTCAACGTCATCCAGTTTCAAGTTTAGGGCTGACTCAGTCTCGGACCTAGAGCTGCTGGCTGAGGTCGCCTCTGGATTTAATTTGGCAGCCGTGCTGCTGGAGCTAGTCGTAGAAGGCTGGACTCGCACAGACCCGCCCGCTGTGTTGCTGGTGAGGGTGCTGCAGTAGGACACGGCCTGGTCTAGGTCAGCGTCTGAGTCGTCGAGTATGTTGCTAAGTTCAGAGCTGGAATCCTGGACAGCCAGGCTGTCAGTAGTGCTGTTGCTTGGGGTCGGGGAGCTGGGGGTTGGGGTGGCAGTGCACACAGGTGGAGGTTGCACCGCGTTTTTTAAGGGGACTGGTTTTACTGTTTGTGTTAACACAATGGTAGCAGAGACAGTGTTAGACTGTGCAACCTTGCTACGATAGGCTGGGATAGGTGTTTCAGTGGCGTGGCTATCAAGGGTGCAGCCGGCGGAGGTTGAAGTGCCATCAGGGTCTGGGGTGATGGAGGCTGGGGTGGTAGGAGGGGCTGGAGCCTTTCTTTTCCTTTGTTGGCTTTCTGAGCCAAGACCCATCTGATAGAAAATATGTAAAAGAAAATGAGAGAGACAGTAGAAAGTTAATTTATCTGAGCACCTTGTGCATATGTGTGTGAATGTGTGTGAGTGTGTGTAGTCTAAGCATAAATCAATCTGTCTACCAGAACTGAAGTAGAGTTTACTACTGAGTAATTATATCAAGAGGAGTTTTGGCAAGGTTCAGAGTATTGAAATCCATTGAGTGCCAATATTCCTTTTAAATTATCTTACGACATGGCATATGATGTCTGGCAGTGACATAGTTAATTTGATTCAGTGGTATTGTGATATTGTATATACTGATACTGTATGTGTATTTGACTCCGGTATTTCTCATAACATCTCAAGGGGACATCAACCATTGTTCAAATGTAATGTGGTCTTGCTAAATTACTCGCAATACTGAATCCTTGATCACTTCAGGGGGTGAAGTGACAACTCAGTGATTAGCAAAATTATGTAATTTCTTCCATGTGTGTGCAAACACAAAACATAAACATTCAAAAAATCTGTCTTGTTATGTTTTCCCCGTTCTACAGCTCTCTGTCAATTCAGTTCAAACACGATTATTGGCAAGATACACCTTGAGTCAATCAGGCAAGAAGTCAATGTTAGGGAATAAGTGACATGGCATCAAGTGATGTTTGGCTCAGTGGGAACAAGAGGTTCAACAGACATCTGTCAATGGATGTTTCAGCTCTTCAGAATGACTCAGATGGAAAAAGAAACAATAAATTCTAACTATTGGGGAGGAATTATTTACAATAAAAGCTGACATGAGAGGAGGATAGATGAGGAAAGAGAGTAATTAAAAAGGGGTAGATAGGAAAAAACTATGAATCATCAACAAACAAGCAAGTTGGGAAATTATTGGTTTTATTCCATAGGGAGATGAGACCGTTTACACCTGCCAGTGCAAGTTGATCTCACTCTGTGTGAAGTCAGATTTCTAAGAATCAATTTAAAGTGCTACAGGCAGGTTCCACAGTATTAGATGTGCTAATTTCTGAGAAATCCCATCACACTGCTGGGTTCAACTTGTCTCTGAAAGAGAGAACATGCCCGAAGCTGCATGTATTGTTGCATCATGCAGCAGGACAAGAGAAAGATCAGGCCACCTTGCCTTCTCTGCAGGCACAACTCAATGAACTCAATGCATGACATGCTATGGAAATCCAAATGACCCCCCCTCCCCCCCCCCCCTCCATATAAATAGAGACATACCAGTAGATGTGGGCCAGAGTTGAAGTTGAAATGGATGACTGACTGTGTGTGTGTGTGTGTGTGTGTGTGTGTGTACGTGTATGTTTGTGTGTTCCCTGCAGAGTGAAACAAAACTGCAGCCGAGCCCTGCTATAAAAGGAAGAGTTGTGGCCTCAACACATATGCAGTCTTTTCTATGTTTTAAAAATGGAATCTGTGGAAGTGAGTGATGAGTTCACTATAGAGCAGTTCTTTCACATTATACTGCAAAAGACAGTATAATAATAATTCAAGATTGTGGAAAAATACAATGCATTTATGTGAATATAACAGTTCTTATAATTCTTATAATTTTAGAAAATGTTATTTAGGTGAGGGTATTGAGACAAACATAAACCCTCAGGAGTTAAAGGTTAATATTATCCCAAGGAGCCAGATTCATGGATCATCTTCTGATGTATTCAATATCTATAGGATAAGCAAAAACCTTCCTCACTGTTTATCTTAATACACTCGTACCACAAGATACACAATCAACAAATCACAAGAAGTCCATTATTTAATCATTTAAGAAAGGGTGTAGGGACGACATCAGCAACCATCTGATTATCGGACGTCTTTGTTTCCATAGCAAATGTGATTGTGTGTGTGTTTCCACAGGAACAGAGAACTTGATGATAGCTAATCAAAGCTTTGTTGTTCTCTGCAGCGTTTTTTGTCTCATAAATGGCAATTGAACTGAAAACTACTTTGATCTATAATTAACAGGGATGAGTTTGGCAGTAAACATGCTGTTGTTTTGTTTTTGATGTGTATATATGTATATATACACTCACCGGCCACTTTATTAGGTACACCTGTCCAACTGCTCGTTAACACTTAATTTCTAAGCAGCCAATCACATGGTGGCAACTCAGTGCATTTAGGCATGTAGACATGGTCAAGAGAATCTCCTGCAGTTCAAACCGAGCATCAGTATGGGGAAGAAAGGTGATTTGAGTGACTTTGAACGTGGCATGATTGTTGGTGCCAGAAGGGCTGGTCTGAGTATTTCAGAAACTGCTAATCTACTGGGATTTTCACGCACAACCATCTCTAGGGTTTACAGAGAATGGTCCGAAAAAGTAAAAACATCCAACGAGCGGCAGTTCTGTGGGCGGAAATGCCTTGTTGATGCCAGAGGTCAGAGGAGAATGGCCAGACTGGTTCAAGCTGAT
>NC_048412.1:10801207-10840962 GCF_013103735.1 Etheostoma cragini
TTCTGAAGGCAAAAGGGGGTCCAACCCGTTACTAGCATGGGGTACCTAATAAAGTGGCCGGTGAGTGTATATTGCACACCAGACACCAGAGTCTCTTCCGCCGATCACAGCTGGTCAGGACAAAGCAGTACACCAACGAATGTGCATATTCTGAACAATGATTTACACAAAAGCACTAAGAATGCAATGCAAGGAAAGTCTGGTGTTTCCATTAAATGTTCCACTCTATGGTTTGAGGGGTGAAGGCCCCTATGTTGGAGCATGTTGATCAGATAGGGCCACCCATGGAGGTTCCAACCTGGTGGCGTGACCATTCATCGGTTGTTTTGAAGGACTCTTGACAAATGAGGGGCTTTGTTACAGGGCAACATTACGGTACTAATGTGGATTGTTAAATGAAGTCTGTGTGTGTGTGTGTGTGTTTGTGTGTGTGTGTGCATGCATGCCTTAGTACATTCATATATAAACTGTCTCAACACTGAGGGCACAGAGGTCAAAAACATCCTAATAGTAGGTTGAAAGACAGTTAACATTATTTTGTGTGGGTGTGTGTGTGTCTGTGTGTGTGTGTGTGTGTTTGTGTTTGTGTGTGTGTGTGTGTGTCATACTAAACATGTGCGGATGTGTCGGATATATGAGGAGAAGAGTATAATGTTAAATGTCTTAACAATGTGTGTGTGTGAAATGTAGGCTAGCTAAGGATAAGGGGCGACACATGGCTGACCCAGCTCAACTGTTGTCTACTCTGTCTTACTAAATTACTGAAATTGAATGTTTTCTTCCCTTTTCCCTACATTGACAGTGATAATCATGGACACAGTGAGTTTGGGGTTAGGGGTTAGAGAAAACAGAGTAGAGGAACAGTAATAGTAGAAAGTTCTCACAGTTTGATGTTTATAAGGTTTCCTTGACAAACCATCAAACCAAAGCCATAAATGTTAATTAGGTAGCACGGGTGGGGAAAGAAAAAACAACAACGAAAAAATCGATACAGCCTAGTATCGCAATATTTTCTGTGGCAATACTGTATTGATACTGTCACTGTCAGTTTGTCTGCTTGACAATCCCATTTTGCAGCAATAACATTGAAGGGAGATGAAAACACAGAGAAATGTATATTTTTAGATTAAACAGATGTTGACAAAGTTTCCTTTTGGGGACATCATTCAAAATTGGGAAAAATTAGAAGTTAGAATTTTTTTTGTAAATTGCAATGTATCGCAGAAAATTGTAATATGTTTAAAAGAGTTATATATCGTATCGTAAATTACGTGATGATATTGTATCGGGAGGCATCTGGTGATTCCCACCCCTATTAGGTAGCATGTAGGTGCCATATGGATAAAAACGGGTATTCAAAACATTGGAGAACCCTTTTGCAATTATGTAAGCACATAAAGTAATCTGAAAACTGCTGCCCTGGTTAAAAAAACAAACATGCAACTCATCTCAGCTGGTATTCTTTCTATAATTGAGTGAAATGGCAATTTCTAAGTGACCATAAACTTTTGACCAGTAGTGTATATAGAGGTTTCAAATCTCTTTTCAATTATAATCTTTCCTGTAAAAATAAAGGCCTAAAATGTCAAAAAAATCATTTAAAAAAAGCAAAATAAAACCTTTGGAGTATACTATAAGAACATTCTTATGTTATTACATTATAGTATTTAATCTGCCAGTCCATGTGCCATTTAACTTTTATAGTTTTATAGTTATACAGTTTGAGCAGCATGCCAAGATACTTGTGGCTCTGTTTCTAAAGAATCCCCGTATATAAATATGGGGTAAGGGGACTGTGCTTTTGTAAAATCAATTGGTATTTTCTTTGTTTTGTTTATTTCAGATAATGTTTGACTTCTCACAACAGTCAATAAAAAAGTCAAGAACTGGCCAGCCATGTTGAGTATATCATGTCATATTTGGTTTATATCATCAATGCTCTTTTGAAGACATATGTAAAATGTACATTGCCATGCTAAAGCTGGAGAGTGTGCCGTTTCATCTGTAGTACACATTAACAAAAACAACAGTTCTAGGAAGGATGAAGAACGTGGATGAGAGATGAAGAGAGGAAGGGCTGCCTGTTTGCTTTGGCAGCTGAAGCCTCCTTTTTCTTTGCTCCAACTGATTCAGAAACAAAATGTTTTGTTCCTGCAGAATACGTGTAGAGATGCAGTGGAGCCATTTGGCAAATGGGTAAACATCCTTCTCTACATCCTTCCAAACCTCTCTACTGACCCCTCACATCAGGAACACCCAGGTTACCTTTATTCTTACAGTCTTGCCCTGCTTTTCTTATTTTTACCCTCCCTTTTTTTATCTCGCTCTCTCGCAGATTCTTATCTGAATGAGGCTAAGCGTATCCAACCACTTATACAACTGGGACTAACAGCAATGAAACCCAACAGCTGACCTTCTTTATCTAGTTGTTACGACGGGCGTGTATTCATTGGGTGAAGCCTGACCAGTTGACAAGTGTAGTAAAAGATTAAACTGAGGGTGTGCAGCAAAAGAAAGGCTTATATTAAGGGCAAACAAAAAAAGAAAAGGAACAAAAAGGAAAGAAAGAAAAATCCTTATAGCAACGCTCATTGAAAACAGATCCAGTAGCAACTTGTGTTTTGTCTGGGTGACTGAACCAATGCTGTGCATTAGAGCAGATTTAAGTTAGCTACCATTGCAGACAATTACGGGACTGATGGATGGCTCTTAAAAAACAAGTCTCCTTCTGCTGCCAACTCTCTACTTTCACAGAGCGACAGATCATCAGGAAGAAAAATGTAGCCAGCTTGATCAATCAAGAAGCCACACAGACGGAGGCAGGACTGCAGCCAGACAAAAACAAATTCTAGCACCACAAAAAACCGTTTGGACAGTATAGTGCATGAAGCTCCAGCTGGCATATTGTTAAACACACATGCACAACTGAATACATACAATGTAACACATGTGCACAGCCATGCAGGACACAAAAACCAGTAGTTTAGACCAAACATAAAAAATACTATACCCTCGTCTCTCACAATAATGCAAACAGTCACAATTAAGTTATGATCAACAATCAAATGATATGGGGCAATCTGATCTGACAGCTGGATTTCCCTTGAGAAATGTTATTTCATAGAGATGCTACCATGGTTCATTGGTGTTCTTCCAACTGAGAGACAGTTATCACATTTTAATTACCACATCAGGGTGAACAGGCTTCAGCAAACAGACGTAAAATGATGTGATGTAAACTTATGACTATTTCCGCTCTGGCTCGTGTCACCCCTTCCTTGTTTTAGGTTGAATAAGAAACTCTGTTGTGTAGAGTAAAATGAAATGAATGAAATGGTTTTGTATTGAATTAGACCTTACTCGATTGGCAACATTATAAAGGAATTAGAGCTGTCAACCGATTGTCCACAGTTAATTTTGGATTAATCGCGAATTTATCACACATTTTCATCTGTTCTAAATGTACAAATTTAACATTTAAATAAATACTTTCTTACTACTTTAAAGTCTCTATTCGCAGCACTTAAATAAAACTGACTTTTAAAACTAGTTTACCTGTTACTCTTGTTATTTCCATATTCCGAAAGAGCTAGGAGTTCAGTTTTTATTAAAACCAAATTATGACTGGTGTGGTAACTGCCAAATGAATATCAGATTAGTCAGACCATACAAGGCCATGTGACTGGTTGCTGACATGCATTTAACAGGCTATTTCTTTTTAAACAATGTCCAACCGTAGCTCAAAAATGTCAGTCAAATGAAATATGGGAGCAGAGACTGTGCAGTAAAAACGGAAAGTTTATACTGGGCTGCAGGTAATCCACTTCCAAACATTTGTAAACCTTTCTTAACCTGCTTACTGTCCACTGATTACTTTATTAATCCTTCTAGTTTTGCTCTTTAACCCTTGTGTGGTGTTTGGGTCTGTGGGACCCGTTTTCATTGTTTGCTTAAAGAAAAATAATGCTATTTATTATTTCTTCTAACTCAAACTCATTGGCCTTGGCTCATTTTCTGTGAAGAACAAAAAAAAAAAAGTAGCTTCAGTGACTGCACATGGTTTGATACCCCCCTTATGAGGTCATAAGGGGCAAAGTCATCTCCCCTTTCTTTGCTTTGACCTCCCAGAGAATTTGGCCCACCCATGACAAAGAGATGGCTTTCAAACAAGTGGCCGTTGGTCAAGGCCACACCCCCAGCCTCCACCTTGCCCCCCTGTCTCTCCTCCTCCTAAGCTACAGACTCAGAAATGACACATACTAAGGAAAGGTCTTTGTAGGACTGGCTCTAGTGGCTGTAATTCTGCACCAAGGCTGAATTTTGGGAAAGAAACTTCCGATATGGTATTAGGGGACCACTAAGGGTATTTAAAAGCATCCAAAGAGCACTATGTCGTGGGACCTTTAAATGGAAGTGCTGTGAAACTATGTTGTCTTTCTGCACCTGCTATTCTCACACAGTTATAATTTGGTTTACATTTCAAGCACTTTCACCTGTTCTTATTAACTTCTAAGAAATAAACACCCATAATGTTAAAAAATCTTGTTTGTATTTTCTTTTTTTTTCTTTAACCTTTTTTAGTTGAACTTCCTTGAAACAAAATGATCATATGTGATCTCACAAGGATAAATGACAAATATTAACTATAAATGATGTATATATCATTGGTAGTTGAGCTAAAGTAAACATCTATTAAGTATTTTGCCTAAACTGTTATGGCTGTCTTGGTTAATGCTGCTCTTCCACTGTTAAACCTTTCCTCCTGTCATGTCCTCTGACTGCAAGGTGAGGGTGATGCCAAGGTCATGTCAACCAGATTTCACGCTGTACTGCATTTTGGAAATATATCCCATGGCTTATACATTATTAATGTTGCACGGCCTAAAAACACAGACACTTATAAGACATAGTGCTACTCACTTTCTCTCTTTTCCTCATCATCCTCTCTCCCTCATTCTCTTCTTCAGTTGTTCTGTCTTTATCTTTCAGACATCACAACACACATGGGCACAAATGCACTTGCTCAAGAAGCACCTTTTGTTACTGAGCAGTGAAGCAGAAAGCTCAGAATTTCTCTGAAGTCGTTAATCACAAGAGGCAATGTAGACATGGCATCCTTTCCAAACCACAATAAGGGATTGCCTATCGCTGTTGAAAAAACAAGGTTGGTTTCTCTGTACTCAATGTTCCAAAACATTATTTATTTCAGTGCGGCTCTCATGAAGACAGACACAGATTGTTGATTGTTAAGCTGTAGAAGAAGAAAAACTGTAAACGACTCTACGACGACTCCAGCATGTAAAAACAACTGATTCCCCTAAAGTAAAAGACAACTTTACCCTCTTCCTGGATTACTGTGTCCTCTGTTTTTACTGGTGTTGCTATTTCCATTCCCACTAGTGTATATAGCAACCTCAGATATCAAAATGGTCAAAGATCTACTTTCATTGATTTAAATCTTCAGTCTGAGGAAGCGCCGTGGGCTCAAAATGTAACATCATTAAAATACTTTTAACATCCTTGTAGCATTTATAATGAAGATTGTATAACTACCACGTATGAACGATAACATACAATGCTGGTCATGTCACTCAATGGTCACTCACTCTTATTAGGGGTATAAATCAACAGAGGCCCCACAAAAGGATATTATCACGACACTTATGTCACAATACAATGTTATTGGGATTTCAAAACATTCCGCAATGAACCACAGCTTATTACCTTTTTTTCTAACTTCTAACATAACATCTTTTTCATCTAAAAAGATACATTTCTACATTAGAAATTTACATTTACAGCTGACCTCACCAGACAAAAGCCCCATCTAGTGGATGCTTGGCATCCGTGTTACAATAGAGTATTGCCACGGAAAATATTGTGACACTATGCGGTATTGATCCCCCCCCAATTTACCTGAGAAGCAATGTGCTAATCTAAACTCTATTTTTTCAATACCTATAAAAGCACTCTTCTTTAAACTTTTAAAATGTTACACTAGCATTTCTCTTTTAAGCAACACTACTTTAAATTTCTATTATATTTACAGTAGATAACAATACAAATGATGTGGAACTTATTTCCTACAAAAATAGGTACCTACAATAAATACCATTAAAGTCCAAACAAGAACCTCCATAATCATTTTTGCTAGTGTTTACCCAAGTTTACAATATGTTTCAGGTAGCTCATCCAAACTACTTGGAAAAAATGTACGGAACATAAATCTGTCTTAGCCCAACATTAGAAATAATAAAATAAATAAAATCAAAGAGTAACAGGGACAGAGCCCCAGTGTAATGTTACATGTAGCAAAAAATCCACTTGCTCTAAATTGATCATTTGTGATAGACACAGAGGTTGTAAATCTTGCACTAAAATGTTTCCACATTCGACCATAAACACATTTTGGCCTGTTTAATTGTGTCAATTATGTTAATCTAACATTGTTCCTACTATGATTTAAATGATCCTCCTTAGTGATCCCTGCCTCACCCAAGTCTATTTGAAGCATGTAGCTTCGTTATAACAATCTCATCATCCTTATATCTTAGATTATGATGTCAGTGTCTATTACTCAGTTGTAATTCACAATTAGTGGACCCCCTAAGTTTGTTCGGCTTTAGGGGGAGGTCTATAATGAGGGCAGCCATCATAGAGAGCTGTCCTCAAATGATCTGTTATCATGTGCCTAACTCTTCTCCATCACACACACACACACACACAAACACACACTCTCAAATTGTTCCTACTGACAGTTTCTACATAAGGTGGCAGTGACTAACATAAACCTGCATTCAGCAGAATTGAGAAAGTGTTTATAGTGTGTGACAAATCTGAGTCAGCTAAATACAACACGCATAAAAAAATACCAAAAAAACAAACTGCACATATGGTGATCAATTGTGCGTGAGTGACATCTGTTCTCACTGGATCTTTTGAAGATGAAGCGCTACTCTACCGACAAGCTAAATGTTTTATAGTTTAGCTTAATACTGTCTCCAGCAGTACAATGCCAACTTTCATGTACTAAATTTGAAAGTAAAACCTGGATTCTGATAGTAATGGGATTTGACGTGTACAACTGTTCCACGGATCCAAGTCATGCAGAGCTCTTTAATGCAAATGCCCCTGAGAAACTGTCCTGACAAGACCTGGCTGCTATGACTACTTCACTCTCATGAAACTAAATCCTTTTTAATCACCTTCAGACAACAAACCCAGGCCAGTCATGCTGCTAATCTTTGAACACCTCGCACCTCTGTGGTGCCCTTAGGTGACACTAGTTAATCACATTTACCTTCCTTTATGAAACAACAAAACATTAGTAATTCATTTATCTATAAATTAATATGGTGACCACTTAACTGTGAAACAATGTTCTGTTATTACCATATACACGTCTGGAAATCTCTTTACTGTGGACAGCAGAACACATCAACAGCCTGTCTTAAATCTCTCTCCCCGGAGAGATGACACATGAGGTGTCCCGCACTACCGCGTGACCCTGCAATGTGTGGACCACGTGCATGAATACACAGTACATGGGACTAGGGCTGGGTACCGAACTCAATACTTCTTAGGCACAGGCCAAATTGCCTCTAAAGTATCAAGTTTATTTATCGAAAAAGGCCTTGTCCTTCGATACCCAATTTCAATACCTAAGGAGTTAATCTCATCAGTGTCAGTGAGCCAATAAGTATGCAGCATGCTTCTACCAACATCTTATACTGCTGATGATTGGCGGTTTAGCATTACGCATCGTAGAGACATGCAGGGAACACTCTACAATATGCACAGAGACAAGGCTCACGTAGTAGGATTGGAAAAATAAATAAAAAGATTTGTGCCGTAATGTGTAATGTTTAATTTCTTTTTGTTGTTTTCACCGGTATCAAAGTCACCGTGTGGGTATCTTACATTTTTGAACAACACCCAGCCCCACTTTGTGTTCAGACAGGGTAACAGTTCAGAGAAGGCATAAGAGCGAGATGGAGAAATCTATTATAAGACCAGTCATCGAGTCCTCTGATGACCTCCTTACCTCCTGTTCTGTGAAGCTGTCCTTCTCAGTAGTGTCTCTGTATTTCTGCTGCGGTGTCTGTCATAACTCTGAATCGGACAGATAAATTACTGTCTCCCTCTGCACAACTACAATTTGAAGTGCACTACAGGCAAAACCATACTTTTTCATTTTTTAGTATTTGGGCTATTTTGCTTTCATAGCATGTTCAGACTATTGGGTTAAAACATCCAAAATACACATTTAAATGTTTATTCATCCCTACTTTGTCTATTTGCCTAAAAATAAATATCTCCTAAATTCACCAACAGTTAGCATTAGATAATGCCTTGTTTGCAGATTTAAACATTACAATTTCAGAAAAATTGTAGTACAAATATATATCTTAATTTATTCAAGTGGATAAGTTTCATGTTGATATCCGTATGTGTTCACCTGTAGTGTTTTTCACAAGGTATATATCATAATCCTAATTTTTAAAGGCTACTCAAAATAGTTTTTTCTCAGACTCTGAGCCAGAAATCTCCACTTCAGTGGTACTTACATACACCAAACTTTCAAGTGTCATTCCCATCTATATTCCTGTCTATATTCTAGGTATTCTAAGTTTTTTTTCCGATATCATTCATAGCCCGGTAGCCTGGTTCATAACATGGTATACCTAAAAACATGGAAAAAAAAAAATTTTTTATGGTTGTTGACAGTATTTTCTGATTTGCAGTATGGAGTGATAACAGGTTTTCCAAAATTCCCTCTGTAAAAACCTTAGTCTCTAATATGTCAACAAAATTAAACAAATATTTTGAACCTGGCTTTATCCAATGTTCCGATTTCAACATAATTGCATATTGCATACTTAAACATAAAATTTCAGAAAACTTGTCCTAATATAATAATAAATAATGTCCTAATGTCAGTAATCAACTTGGGGCATTTTTATGGTGATGCATATTAGTTCATCTTGTATTTACTATCCCCTAAACAATCACAGCAGCTATAAGGAGCTTTTTAATAAAATCACAATGCACTGCAAAAAGAAAAACAAACAGTGAACATCTATAATTAAGTTGAAATGAATGCCCTAAAGGAAAAACACATTCAGAATGTTACTTGACAATCAAAACTAACTTAATAAAGTTACATAGATAGCCTCTTTAGGAATACACTTAGATTGAAATGAATTCTGGTACGTTTGCTTTTGTGGCCTTATTTAATTACTGTAAATCTGTGTTGCTTGCAATGCTTAACTTATTACTATTTTCTTTTAGGAATGAGAGACGTTGTGAATCAGATCATCCAGGCATGCGTTTGCGCTTTCATTTAATTACTATTCTAATTATACATTTCTCAAATGTTTTCCACTCCTCCACTCTCAGTTGAGTTTAGTTCAATAGGCTAAGGAGGATAACACCATTCTCCATGCCGCACTGAGAACAACATTTCCTCTCGATAACATCCAACAAGAACACTAGCTCCTCTAGATAAACATAAGTTATTATCAGAGGAAGGATGTTGGTTGCTAAACAACATTTCCCAGCATGATGTCTTAATACTATAATGAGACTGCAGGGAGCTGTTTCTCTAATGCAGACAATACAGGTCACTGTGACCTGGAAGAGCTGAATGTCAGGCCAAAAACACCCCTACTAAGGGCTGCGTCAAACACATTGCAGCTTTCAGGGCAGTCCTGAGAGCGGAGGGATTTGGATATTTTATTGAATAGGACCTTTTATGAAATAAAATAAATAATGTTTGTGTCATCATTATAATCCCAATTATACATTTTGGGGAAATTTCTGGATGCATGTCTTTGCACAATAATCAATTCATTTCTGTGTTTAGTTCTATTGTGTGTGATGGGGAGATGTTGAGTTTTTCCTGCAGGTATGATGTTATTAAAACTCACAACTCAGAACCCAGTTTTATGTCATGATGTAAATAACCATGAAGCCTCAAATTTCGAGTTAGTAGTGTGCATCAATATTTATCAGTGTGACTAATTCAACACAGCTCTTTAATCCCCTCACCTCATAACCTTCAAAGCTGGTGTGTCCCATGGTGGGTGTTGGGGCCCAGGGTAGTGCTGGGGCCCTCCTCTTCTTGGTCTCAGCTTTGGGAGACATCCTGGATATGTTCATGACCGACTGAGACTGGCCCAAGGTACTGGGCCTATCTTCTATGCTGGGGACCCCTGTCGCAGTGGGCAGACCCTGTGGGTGATGTCAAAAATAAAGAGGGTGAGGTAAGACTGACACATATGTATGTAAATAGACACATCAATCAAGGTGTCCATGTATAAGACCTTAAGTGACACTTTGCAATACAATTCAAGTGAGTCAGACACCTGAGTTTTGCTGTTATCCTTTAATTGACCGTGTTAGAGTTGCATTACCCGTAACTAAAATGCTTTTGAATTTTGGAGGATTGCCCTTAGTGATCTCTACCTCTCCAAAGGTTATTAGAAGCATAATGCTTTGTTAAATATCATTATCCTTATATCTTATGATGCCAATGTCCTGTCTTTTAAGTCACAATAATTAAAAAAACAACAACAAAACAAATAAAAGAATATGGATTGAAAACCCCTTGTTTCTAGGCCCATGACATAACTTTCAACCTAAATATAATTTACTTTTACATAGAATGATATCCCGCTCACTACCAGTAACAAGCATTGGACTCATATTACTGGCAGTGTTGATTTTAATGGTTGATTGTATGGTTACAACGGTATTATATGGACTTATTTTATATCTAAACAAGCTTTTAAACTGATCTTAGAGGAAGATCCACAACCCCCTCCTTTACAGTGTATTCAAATTTAATAAATAAAAAGCATGCACACATGCACAAGAAACTACACATGCAGTTGTGGTAGTATAGTCTGTTCTTCAGTCACAAAAATGATTGGAACATTTATTATTAATATTATTATTTGACCAAGTCAAAAGTGCAACCACAATTTCAAAGGGTGGCTGCTTCTGACCAAAGATTGGCAAAAAATGGCTTTCAATATCTGATCAAAGAGAGCCCAAAGTGCCCCTGAAAATCTGAATCTCCCCGTGGCTCGGCTTGGTACAGAGCCTTGGCACAACGGGGGTACCAAACCACGACTCGCTCCCCCATGATCTAAGAAAAGAACTGTGTTTAAATTCAGATTAATTGATGCATTCAGACAATGCCTGTATAACAGCATAAAAGCCGAACAAAAAAGAACAAAGTTCAGGTCATTAGAATTAATTGGACCCAAGGTTAGAACAGCTCAGAGAGGGGAGGGATGGGAAAAGAACAGTACTTCTGGAAAAAAAAGTCTTGGGGAGAGCAGTCCAGCAGAAATGTCTGCAGTTTTCTTTTCAAATTGGGGACATTTCACATGTGAAATTATGTTTTCACTGTTGATGATATCTAAATTGTTACAGCATGCAAAAAATATATTTTAGTGGGAAACTTGTTTCCTGTCACTGAAGATAGAGTTTAGCAAGACACATTTGTACTTTTTGTACTATTGAGCAAGGAGACATCTATCTCGAGGATTATTATTAACCCAAACATCTCATTTCTAAGCATTAGTAAAATGCAAAATATCCAAACACTATTGCTCTTATTTTAAGAACTAAAACAACAAGTATATCTGTGCTTCATAAAAACATAAAGATTATAGAAATTAATGGGTAAAACAAAATCCAGAAAGGCATTAACACAGTACAACCTAAGCTTACATCAGAAAAAAACAATGATCAACCTTATAAATAAAAATATTTACAATCAGTTTTCCCTGTGCTGTGTGACTGACAGGGGTAAGGGAGGTGGCAGGGAGGAGGTGGCAGATGGGGACAGACACAACAAAAAATAAATGTTGAAAGTGAAGGATTGATGTGATTTCTATTTGGAACCCTAAAAGAAGGAACTTGCTTTTACCTCACCAAAATATAATGTTCAAAGCTGAAAATTCCAATGAACTCTGTCTGACTTTTTCACCTGCTCTCTTCTACTCCTTCCCCCTGGTAAACAATCTGAAATCTGTCAAAACAGTAAGAGAGGAAAAGCTCGCTGGAACAAACGTTCTGCAGCATTTCGGAAGGAAACAAAGATTGCAGTGATGTCATTATTACAAAACAGGTATCATAAAATGAACCCATTGAATTTCTGCAAAACTTTATCATAAGGAACATGGTTTACTATGCCTTTAGTGCTTAAATGACAAATCATACTACAAAGGTGCAAAGGTAAAAAATCTCCAGCAGATATCATAAAATATAAAATATCAGAATTACTCCCTACTAATCACACTGACTTCAGCGTAGAGGAGAATCCTCCTACACTTACTTTGGACAAAGTTAGTTATTCTTTTAGAATGTAAACACACATCACTGTTTTGCCTGTTTGAAATTAAGTTAACAACAACTCACAGTTTTTAAACCACTTGAAAATATATGATTTTCTCGCCTAAATTTTGACCCTTAAAAAAGTGCTGCAGTTTCCACATTCTTTGGCCCTCTGGGATGACCCTGAGTTCATTGGGAAGTTAACACTCTCAACTTGTTGTTTCTAGTGGCAGTGTGACACTAGGCCTTACTGACACAGAGCTACAGAGGTTAGAACACAGAATTTCTATTTCCGTCCAAGTAAATCATCTGAAAAATTAATAAAAAGCACTACTGTAAGCATATTACATGGGCTACATACTAAAATAGTACCCTAGCCACATGTATTTCTACAGATATGTCTGTGCATTTGTCTTATTTCTTATTTCTAAAAAATCCAAAAAAGTGCTAAATACAAAACTTCTGAAATACAAAAACACATCCACATCACTCACAGATATGTCTGAAAGAAGTACATACATAGATTTATAGAAATAAGTAATCATAATTTCATGAAATGGTGAAATGCCATCAGAAGGCCATATTTTTGTTTTCAGACAGCTGAAAGGGATCACAGGAATAGTTTTTTCTGGCCATGTCTGGTACCATTCAACTTGTCTTCTTATTGGCTACACAGGGATGCCAGTTTTATGACCTCCTCTTATAAGTGGTCGGATCTACTTTCCATCTTTCCCACGTGGGCCTAATGGGGACTGTGCGATATCATTGGCTTGGCTTGAGGGTATCTCTTGATAGGCTGATGCTATTGGCTGGGACCAAGGTTCATTGCAATCTGCAGAAGCCACTGATTGTAATGGAGTGTCGACCTTGGTTTTAGCCCACACAGGGAAAAAGTTACAAGAAATGATGCACTATCTAGATTTCTGAACGTCGAAACTTGGCCAGAAACTACAAGATTGTGAGGGGACCAGCTAATTATGGATTACAAGGCTTGGATATTCTAATTCCTTGGAGTGTTTGCGATTTAGGAAATCAACGTTTATGACTATCTTTCACCGCTGTGGATAAAGACACGAGGACAAAGGTAGGGATGCACGCTCGATTTAGACAGAAATGGTGCAGTGTTTCTTAACTTCATAACGTGATTATAACCGCTGTAAGTCACCTTATGCTTTGTGCGGGGGCTTGATGGAATCACAAGACTTTAAGCTTTCTAATGATGTGCTGCATGACCGTGTTGGTGGCGATTTAATGCTTGCAATTCATAAAAAACAATTCATGAAAACAAGTTTTGGAAAAACAGGTACCGTTTGGGGAACCGTGCTCTCAGACTGGTTAATAAATGTGATTAGGAATGAAATACAGAAAGATTATACTTCCTTGGTGTATGACAAGCTGCCTAAGGAATAACTTGACACCTGGCTTTAGACAGCTTGATTATTGCACAGGTGTGCCTTAGGCTGGCCACAATAAAAGGCCACTCTAATATGTGCAGTTTCACCAGCAAAGGAAAAGTGCTCCCCAACACAAATTTAGACAGATTTGTAAACAATATCTGAGAGAAATAAGCATGTTTATATTTATATAAAATAGTAAATTAGCAGGACTACTACAAGCACCCATACACTGTATGCAATTTATATACTTGTGTGTGTTGGCTGCAATTTTAACTAAGAAGATACTTGGTCATGTACTAAGTGCAAACTTTAATTTCTTATATCTCTAATATCTTTAATATCATTGTTAATATATTTTACTTTCGGTGCTAGAAGTAACACTATCATCAAAACTATTCATGCCACAGAGAAATCCTATGCCTGAAAATGGGACCAACTCCCTGCCACTTTGAGAATGTTGGATAGGGCCGATTTGCTACTCTGAGATCCTTGACAAATATGGGCCATTCAAAAAAATCTAATATAACCAATTTAAAAAAACAAAAACAGAAAACAATCCCTATTTATGCTCTCGGACCATGTTAATGTTTTAAGACCACACGCACAAACACGCACACACACACACACACAGACACACACGTGCACACGCACACACACTAGTTTAGCCCCTAATGAACAATTAGAGATAAGAGGTTGGGCTTTTAGCGCTAATGTAGCCAAGGTAGGGTAATATGATGCCTTTAGGCTGATAACTGTGTGTATGTGTGTGTGTGTGTGTGTGTGTGTGTGTGTGTGTATGGTCTGATAATTGTCCCTGGCTGAGAAACAATCATATCAGAGAGAAAATGCCCAGCTGCATTAAAGTCCACTGGATGGCTAAGAAATAGCAATGTTGCTCCCACTGTCTTGGATACATTTTAGTGGTTTAAATATATTTCACATCAAAGCAAACGTCACACCCATCTATATTAGTTTGAATGTTATGTCATGCACTGCAGCCATATTTACAATTCCTTTTCTTGTCCCAGTCTTCCTTCATTGTTTTTAACATTTTTAAAAGGAAGTTGTATAGTCAGAACTATATGATGTAGAAATTAAAAAGATGATTAGGAAGAACCAAAACGAAGCTTAGACCTTACAAAGGATAATAACTTAAAAGGATTCAATGTTGACGGGCCAGATGCACAATGTTGAAGGATGCACAGATGCACAATGTTGAAGGAAACGCTAAGAACAAAGAAGTAAAAGGGTGGCGTAGTCCATCCAGAAGCTTTGTGCTTGGCAGGACAGTGAAGTGAACAAAAATGAGCCAGGCAGTGGTTTTCCAGCTAATACAATCAAACTCCATATTGATCAGAGTTGAGCCACAGACGGCTGCTGCTGAAGTGAAGTCCATGGCTTCAAAATCAAATTAACATGATTGATTTATAGATATAACAGGTAGAGAGCTGCTCAATGCAATGTCAAAATGTGCGTCTAGATGTAGGCTCTGCACCTACACGGAAGTGGTCGTAGCGAGATCATTCTGTGGTTCCAGTTTGTTATGAATCTCCTCAAAACTGCTCTTCACCAGTCATATAGGCTGCTATGTATCAGGATCCTTCTGAGTCCTTGATTGTCAAAAAGCCCAGACTGTACACTCCCTTATTAATGGTAAATGTAGGATTAAGGCTATAAATATCACTATAGATGACTTTTTCCAACAGCCATTGTATAGTTCAGTACTCGTATTTGTAGGAAAGAAACGCAGCCCTGTTAGTACTCCTCTTTGGACCTGTGAGTGCTAACACACTGCTGACAAACGTTCTGGAGACTCCTGCTGCCCTCTGGAGGACTTAACACACATGACAACAAATCAACAATCAATTGTACAGGAGGACCAATTCTGTTGGCCATATTCTGTGATTACCCTGAGCTTAAAGAAAACTTTTAACTTGGCATATTTCCCATGAATGTGGCTATTGTGATTACATGGCTGATGGTAACATTACAGTTACCCCTTCCACTGGGAGACGAGGAATTGCGCAAAGCGCCAGAGCTGCACAACTTTTCCTCCTCCAGCTTTCCAGATGAACCTAATTTTTACGTGAATTATTTCAAACGGTTGTTACCACACAATGATTATTTGCCCCATCAACTCAAGTAAAAATGATTTTAATAATTAAAGGTACAATATGTAACGTTTCTGTATTAGTGTCTAAAAATGACCATACCTATTATATATTTTTTTGAGTTGTGTTCTTACACTATCCCAAATCTTTCCGTCAAATGTCAAAGCCAGAGATATCTGTTATTTTATTTCTGACACGGGACGTTTCCTTAAGTCGTCTGTCAGTGGCGTCGTATAACTTTTCACCATCTAGTTAATTGTAACATCCGACAAAACACTGGCACCCAGATGATACGTTTAAGAGGAATTGTAAATAATACAATGTCACAGAAAACAATACTTGTAACCGTAATGCTGCTTTAACTGCAACAAGGCATCACTTTGTGATGGATTACATGCCACTTTGCAACACAGTAATGCAGCAAAGATCTTATTTATTGATACATATCAATATCAATCCAGCATAACGTTCCTACAGTTTGCTGGCTGACAAGTATCTAACATTAATTCTAATGCTTGGTGGATAACACTATAGGGTTACAACATTGCTCAACACGCTCATAAACTTATTAGTAGTATTATTGTCTTGACCACGTATGAAAGCAGCACTGGGCTAACCCACAAATGAGTTCATTAGTTATGTTAACGTTAGCCTATAGAAACGACTAATCTAATGCTACTTCAGCTAGCACACTCCGGTCTGTCTGCCTCACTCCCCCGGCGCATAGAGACTTCATTTGGGATGAGAGAAGACAACAGCCCCAGGACATGTAGAATTAGCTAGTTACCGCCAGCCAACAGCTACAAGTGAAATATATTGTGATAGTGTGGTTTTACCTCCTGGCTAATGTTAGCAGCCTGGTTCACTGGTCAGCTACCAAAACAGATTGAATAAAAAAAAACGTAATTATGTTGGGGAAAATGCAGCTATTTCATTAGAATGACAAAAATAAACATTACCGAACGTAACTTGTATAAACTTGAATGGGTACACTTGTTCATGAACAGATGCATTCTAATCAGAGGTGTATAACAATAAAAACTACAATTCCCATCACATACTTTCACACAACTTCCCAACTTCATCCCAAGTCTGTGTTTACAATCCATTGTTTTGGTTGACCCCATAGACCCAATAGCGGCAGAAAGTTACATATTGTTTCATTTACTCCATCAAATGTCCAAACTAATAACAATGTGTTAAAATGACATAATGAAAAGAGAAAAAAAAAGAAACATTTAAACTGCAGCCAAGACGTCAGAGCCTCTAGGGTTATGCTTTTGAAACTGATTCACTTTTCTGTTGTTGGTATACAGTGGTAATTCACTCACCATCCAGGAAATCAGAATATGACTATATTATTCACTAAAGTGAAACTCTTTGATGATATTGGCATTGTCCACCAGCACTGGTTTGACCTGAGTCAATCAACATTTTGCATTAGTCCCATATAAACAGCATATCTAAAGTGTCATTTTTAGTGTTTCATCAAAATCAACCATGAAGATGAATATAGTAGGCATACAGTGCAGTATATTATAAAAAACATGTACCCATGCTGAAAGAGAGAAGGCTTTTATATTCATGCCACATTAAAGTATCATGCAAGAAATTAACATAATAACAGGAACCCCCCCCCACCCCATATGATGAAACCCAATACTACAGAAGTCCAATGAGTACTACCTTTGTTTAGCTTTTCTAATTTCTGTTGCGAGAGCAACAAAAGTATCAAAGAAGTGATGATTAAACGGTTTCTGATGATACTGGTTTGTGTGATATTGTACATGTGTTCATTGTACATGTTTCAGAGCTCAAACTCCCACTATGCTTATACTTATCACACCTGGATGATGTCAGATGTGTTAGTAATACTTACAAGTGATTGTGTGTCTGTATTTTGGATGGTTTTATCATCACAGTCATCCATGTCCACAGATGATGTTTCTGTCTGCAAACGGAAGGCACAGCTAACATGCAGCAATCAAATGTTCAGCCATGCATTTAGCCTGCCTCGGTTGTAAATCTGAATAAGTATGAATGGCATGCACCACTCAAGGTTAGTTTGCAGATTATAACACAATCTCATATTTCTCGTGGCACTTCTGCAACTAAGTCACTGCTAAACTTTGTGGACAGTTACAATACCATTAAAGCTGAACTTAATTCAATGATTCAAATGCAATATTGTGTATTTAGGACCAATGACAGCTTTAATAAAATAAGACATAATTATACTGGTGAAATGATTAAAAAGCAAGATGAATACAGAAACACAATGTCAAAAAAGCCTCATGTATAAACGTTGCGTACGCACAAAAAGCTTACGTACGCTGGTTTGTGATGTATAAAAAATGTACTTGACGTGAGAATTTGCGGGCCGTCACACAAAGTCTTTTCTTGCTCCGTAACGTGGAAAAATCTAACTGAAAAGTGATGAAAATTACCAAATATTCCAAAAAAGTTTCCACTTTTCTTATTGACATTTGTCTGCAACATTGTCTATGAAACAAAAAAATAAAAATAACCATATCCACTAATATTCCATCAAAATTTGTGAGCTCAAACTCACAAATTTACAACTCACAAATCAGTGGGATAAAATTGCTTATTGTACGTAATTTGGATTGACACCGAGATGCATGTTGTTCTGTATCTGGTGTGGCGCTGCCATTATCGGCTTGATTTCTGCTTCATCATCCAACAGTTTTTTTTTTTTTTATTGCCCGTCATTGCCTTGCTCTGCCCGGTCACCATTTGCCACTCTGGGCATTTTCTTTTATTGCTTATCTGCGATGACAAACCTTCAAATAGAACATTTTTTTTCGGCTCCACCTCGGCAATCAGCCCCTCCATCGTCACAAGAAGTTTTTTTTTCCGTCTGCAGCAGGACGACCTGTTTTGATTGGACAAAAAATGACGTCGGGGCCAAATTTATAGTAATTTCCATATTAATTTATAGGAGGAGACAAGGCGTGGTCGGTGGCTCGTTCACATGCGCCCAATTTCAGGTTGATTGTGATGTGTAAAGGAAAGGTGGGCCGTACGTCATCTTCTGGTATGAAAGCTACACAGTCTTTTATACATGAGGCTCCTGGAGTCTTACCTTGGTTTTCCTCCTGCTGAACTGGAAAATACCCAGAAGACCTTTCTTTTCCGCCCTGCCCAAACTGTTAGTACTGGAGTGGATGGAGTCTACGAAAAGAAAGGGAGAAAGGGGAGAAGAAAAGTATAGTGTCAGTGCAAAGCAAAACAGTCAGGTTAATGCTTAGAAACTTTTCATGAGTAATTAAGTAGAAATGAGTGACAATTGATCTTGCCTTGTCATGCATAGGTTAGTTAGGTTAACAACAAAACATAGAGTACCCGAGTCAAACTTTCGTTTAAAAGCATAATTTGGAGGGAAGCACCACTTTTAAGATTTACTGTATTTTTGTTTTTGGACAAATGGCCTTTTGAATGCGAGTGCCAGATGCAATAACTATGATCTCATGAAAATCACTATTTTTAAAAGACTAAGAAGGCTTGACAACACATGACACTTTGCTAAAATTATCACCAGGGGCTCTACACATGAACTGCCAGAAGTGTCGCTCTCCGAATGCAACATAACAGGGAGGAAAGTAAAGAGAGATATAAGCTATAAATGCACAGATAATATGTTGTTTTGTCATTAGTGGACAAAAATATCGACCTTTTAGTTGAAAAAGGAGCCTCATATGAGAATGACATTTCTTCCTATAGTGTCCGTTCATTTGCATTCGGAGATTGACTATTTTTGACTGGCAACATGGCCTCGAGCAGAAAAACCAACAGCTAGAGTGAGTTGTTCAAAACCTTTTTTAGTAAACACTGTGTACACATTTAATGTTCTCAATGCTCGAGCTCATGTGTAGAGACCCTGGTGATACTTTGAGCAAAGTTTCATGTTGTGTCAGGCCTTATAGTGTTTTAAATAGTGATTTTGATGCGATCATAATAGCGTCGTTAGCACTACCATTCAAAAGGCCATTTAATCAAAAATGAAAATACGGTAAATTTTAAAAGTGGCACTTTCGTCCTAATTATGGGTTTAAACAAAAGTTTGACTCATGTACATTCACAAAAGACCCTAGGTTGCATTTTGGCAAGAGTTACGCTATAATACTCTTATTTCATTCACAAAGAACTCACTAGAAACATCTGCTAAGTTTCGTCACCAGAGAGCGCTATAGCTTCATTTTCTCAAAGACCACCTTTAACCTTTACAGTCTACAAAGCAGTAAGTAAGAATTCTAATATGCAGAGGTATGCTACAGAGTTATTTGCATTCTGAAAAAGCAGAAACAAAACTAAGTTATAATAATTCGTTTCATAAATCAAATGAACGGCGTTGATGATGTAGTATCAAAATTACAATGTCATTAAACCAACAACATTTTTTTTGAGATGGAGTGGCTAACAAGCAGAAAAAAAAGGTTAATAAGCAGACAACTATACATTGGGTTAAACAGCTACATACGGTTGGCACCAGCAACACTAAGACAAACAAGACTTATCATGACTAATACCTGAGTAGTTAAGCGCAGGCGCAGAAGCCATTTTAGGCTGGAGAACTGAAAAACAACAAAGTTTAAAAAACATATGAAGTTATATATGGATAACTTACCTGCATCAAAAATATTTACTCAATCTGTTGTATTTGCACTTATGTAGCACCACAACACAGCAGGTAGTGTTTCACTAGATGGAAGAAACACTTTTCACACTGCATTTGAACTTATTATGGCACAAACTAAACCATTTGTAGATTTCCCTTGATAACCCAGGTAGCATATCAGTGTATATAACAGTGACAGGTTGAATACCAAACTATAACCACTATGTAATAGTATTTGACCTTAGACGATCATAATATTATAAACGTTCTTGCTTATATCCTTCATGGCCATAAACCACAAGCTTTTCCTCTGAGATCACCCGCTGTAACTAAACCAATATCTATAAATATCACTGGGTGTGATATTTTATTATGGCAATGAACCGTGATGTTTGATCTTAGAGCAAAATCCAACTTCCCACTGGATGAAGGATGATATATTCTAATTATTGTACCCCCATGAACAAATTATATTCACCAAGGTTCACGTAGATTTACATATAATAAGAAACAACAAAAGCTTATATTGTTGTTTATGCAGTATCGTACCTTCCACTGGTTCAACCAATATTGACTCTGACTGCATAGATTTTTAGCCCTGCTATACGGCAGAATGCTATTGTGGTGTGTGGCTCATGGCGCCAAATCCTTTTTGACAAGCTCATCCTGGCTGGTTTTGCATAAGATCCATACTTTGCTCAGCTTCCTGTTTAGGCACAATATATCTTTTTTTTTTTTTATATATCTTTTATGACAGATTTTACACCATACAATCCTGGGTGTGGTTAAGAAAACAAGTATTTATGCTCACTCACTGTCTCTAAACAGGCATCACATGACAGAATAAAGTTATCGGTTGTGCAACGTTCTTATTCTGACCATGCATATAAACTCTTGCTTTTTTTATGGTGGCTAAAGATAAAACAGTCAAATTTGTAGTATTGTTAAAAGATCCCTAATTTCACATAATATGTAGCCATTTGTTTGTATTTGCATTCATACATTTTTTTTAAAAGATACTAATAGCATGTGCTACAGTTATTGCTTTGGGGATGATATTGATTTGTAGGCCAACATAAGATACACTATGTGACATGACTCAATAGCTGGACGAGCCGAGGCACATATCAGCATACATGATGACGTCTTTCAATTTTTTGCTTTACGCTAGCTTAAGAACATTAGCATTTATTAAGGCTGGGCTCTAGTGCTGAACAATATTGTGTTTTTGCATCGACATCGTGGCGTGCACATGCGCTATAGGCACAGCGCAAGACGTTGCAATGTTGAGCTAATCCTTTTTTGCTGCTTGACAGAAAAGTAAACTTTCATCGTTCTCCTTTTACATGATTATTACCAGCCGAACCTTTAAGACAGGTCTGTGGGCAACGTGTGTAAGTGACAGTATCCGATTGAGTTTATTGTTATGGGAAGTGAGGCTCTCCGTGTGTAGAAAAGTACCGTAGGCAGCAGATGCCGCTGACACATAGTTTTTGATGGGTAGTCAGTGAATCTACAGTAGTCAGTGTTTTACGTTCGCTGCAAATACGAACTAAACCACTTGATCAATGCAACACAATCACAACGTCTCCCGGCCATAGCCCAATGCAGAAAGCTGCTACCAGCCAGGCTAAAGCTAGTTTAGTTAGCCTAAAGAAGAAAGGCGTCCCTCTGTCCCAACTTACTTTAAGGTTCGGAGCTGCAACACTGGAAACGTAACACTAATCTACTACAGAAGTCTGTGTCTGATCTAACGCCATGTACACTGACTTAATTGTTCTTGGATAAACAGAGTTTGATGCTCGTGCGCGTGACATGCAGGTCTGATCACTTTATCAAACCAACAAGCTGGCCCCACTAGTCGTCCACAACCTGAAATTTAGAGGAAGCAACATGCAGTCACTGTCATACACTTTAGCCTGGATTGACAGTATTATATGAATACAATGGTGTCATGCTAGTCAAGTATTTCTACCTAATTTCCCTCTCCAAAATCACTTCAGAAGAGTAGTCACAGTGCCTACTTGCTTTGGTGTTTGTAAAGCATTAAAGTTGAACAAAGAATGGTTCACATTAGAAAAGATCCTTTTTCTATATAGACGCACTCCCCTTTAAAATCACCGCAGTAGTCAAGAATGATTTATTATTTCCAAATAGAGCTATTTATGTTGTTTTTTAAAAATTACTCTTTTCATTTCTTTTTTCATATCGCACTAGATATCGCAGGAGGAAAAACTTTAGCAATGTCAGATTTTTTTCCAATATCGTGCAGGCCTACTAGGCTCTAATCATTTTTGTTTTATTTAATCAAACATAAAATAACAGACAGAAACAAGTGGTTATGGTTTACCTAGACTCTGATCGTGTACATAGAGCTCCTTGATCCCCAGCTCTGTCAGAGATTTGTCCAGTGGCAACTCGTGGCGACTGAGGCTGTCCTTCAGGAGCAGGACATGTGCAGGGTCAAACTCACACTTGTCACAGATGACCGGTATCAGTGCCTGGAGTGGTACAAACGGATTGACCCGTACCACTGCCTTCTGGCTACCGTGGTAGTTCACCAGCAAACGCACAGTTTTCTGAAACAGAAGGAGGAGAATGGTAGGGAAAATATGAGACATAATTGTAATGTCTATCAAGGTTAATTAGGGCACAATGTTGTGGCTACTGGAGAAATCTTTCCATTATGCAGTCATAAAACAGGGATTTGATTATTTAGGCAGTTTAATGACAACATTATAATCAACAAATAGATCTTGAACACAATAGCCAAAGATAAATGTAGAAAGGGGAGGAGCAGAGAGAGAGAGAGAAAGACATCCAAACACGCAAAGACACCTCAACAATGAGTAACTTAGGGTTAGACTTTGGTTGCTGACAGAAAAAATGGAAAATGTTATAGAATACAGATGATGATGATGATGGTGTGTGTGTGTGTGTGTGTGTGTGTGTGTGTGTGTGTGTGTGTGTGTGTGTGTGTGTGTGTGTGTGTGTGTGTGTGTGTGTGTGTGTGTGTGTATTTAGGTTGTCAATCCTACACATAGTGTTAACCATATGTGCCACTCTGTACAGCAGTCTTTATCACTAAGTGGTTCACATCCGTCTCTATAAAAAACACACTCACAAGTCAAGAGCCTGAAGAATTCACAAAGTTCTTCTTCATTTGGTGGCTCTTAGTGTGACTTATGTATTTCAAGTAAAGAGAGACTCAAAGTTATGTATCACCTTACTACAGATAAAAGTTGCTTCAAATACAGTACATGCAAGTGCAAGCTTCTGCTAAGGTCTAACAATTTCCTCAGTAAGCCATTGGTTTAGCAGTCCAAACGTTTGTTGATAGATGACAGAATAGTCACACTATACAGTAAGAGGTAGTACAGTAGGAGTCCTTGGTTAATTCAAAAGTTGGGTAAGGTGGTTGGTTGTGCTCAAGGAAAGTCATGTTTTTTCCAAAAGGAATTTACTTTTGGGAGTGCGTGTGTATGTGCAAAAATCTTTTGTTAATTTCACCAGTAGTTTTCCAGGGATTGGTTATAGACAGATAAACTGACAGGTGCATACAGTACTGTATCTCCGCATCTTGATAGAGGTATTACATCATAACAATCAAAAATAAGCTTCTACTGTAAGGTCAGCGGTTTACTCCAAAAGTGTCCGTTTGTCGGGGTCCAAAACCTAATTGCATAACAATACATAAGCCTTAGGTGGTAAAACCTACTGTTAAAAAGTTTTAAAAGTTGAGAATCATTACAATTTTACAGTAATATCAAATTGTGGTTTTAATTTCATTGAAATCCTAATACAGACTACTGTCGTTCATTATTTCTATTTCTGTTCTGGTACCAAGTTGTGGTGCTGCCTGATGCTAAAGTTTGCCTTCCATAAAGAAATACATCCACTGAACACTTAACTGGAGACAAGGTTCACACATGTTTAATTACTCCTGACTGAATCAGGCTTGTGTTTGACAACATTGTACTGATGTCAAATTGTGTTGCATTTTTCTAACATTTAGTTTCTTATATTTTGCTCACCCCATTCTTATCATTGAGGGTAGGTTAATATATTAGAAACACTTCAAACTATAAGATATTACAGTTCAATAACACTGCAAACTATAGTCTCCAAAATGATTATCAATTTGAATGCTCTCTTTTCTCAAACAGTTTAAACAAAAACTGAACATTATGACCTTTATGCATGTAGGATATATTGGAGGGCTGTTGAATTAGACTGGATTTATTTTAGTTGGGTGTATCTTAACAACTGTATACTGGGTGTTCAGTAAATCACACTTAAATAATTCCAATTTAAAGCTGAGACCGGTGGTACAATGAAAAACAGATAAGACATAGAAGAGGGATGACTGAAGGCAGTGTTTGACATAGTGTCATTCTTTGGCCTGAGGCCAGGCAGGGTCAAAGGGAGAGAGAGCAACCATTGAGCCCTGAGAAGAGCAGAGAAATAATGCATGGTAACTAAAGGTAAGACACTCATCAAATATTCAAACTGTAGGAGGAGAAGAGACGGGAGGCAGAGAAAAAAGGAGAGACAAAGAGTTCAGTTAGGCAGGTGAGTTGTAAAAACTGATGACAACAAGAATGGTGACAAAGATTTACAAAAAAAAGGCACACTTAGACCGAAAAAACAGTTGATAAGAACTGACTCCAATGTCATGCTAGGCCAGTTAATCATAACTGGCTTCCTACCTTAGCATGGGCCCTTACAGGTTTCACTGGCCTTGCTTTCTGCCAGCATTCAGAGGTAAAAGGTAAAGGAGGAGGGACGCACATTAAATAGGGCTACTATTGCATTCTGGACTACGTTAATCTGCATTACAAAAAAACGTGGGTAGCTTGTTATCATGTACACTTTTATTATTTAATTTGCAATTATTTGTTAATACATAATCTCTGTCTCAAAACACATAATAATCTAAACCTAACTAACTTAATTTGTAGCAGGTTTGACATATGCTGTGACATTCATTCAATTCTGAATACAACGCACACACAACAAAAAGAACATCCAGAACACACAATTAGGCTCTATTGGAACTTACCTCTGGCACTTTGGGCGCTGGTCTGCGCACCACTTTCTCTTCCCAGACTTTCTCCTTGATGAGGACACAGGCCACGTTGAGGGAGCCCAGCAGAGCGTTGGGCTTGAACCCCAAAGTGTGGCCCTCGGGCGAAAGCAGCTCCAGTGTGTGGAGTGCTGGATTCAGGTGGTAGCGACTACACAGCTCAACCAGGAGGTCCATCAACGCCTTACTGCGGGAGGGGGGGTGAAAGAGAGGGAGAAAGAGGGTGGAGAGGAGGATGGGAGAAAGAACCACATAAGGAGATGGGGAGCGAGGGAGAGAGAGTGAGAGGCAGGTGAGAAGATAACGTTACAAAGCCTAACTAGCTTTAAAGAGAATAGTAATTCCTTACATAAAAACAAGAGACATACTTACACATTATGTGCTAAATAGGGATGTCTAATTGATAGACACACAGGATATGATTGTAAACACTGTCTTGATTCCTCCTGAATGAATATTTTTTAGATATTTAGTTATATTTTGGTGTTAATGATGACAGGACTTTACAATCTGAAAATGTCCCTAACCACTGTGAAACCCCACACAAGCAATCCATATGGTGACAAGAAGAGATTTTGTACTACTTAAAAGTGGTACAGTCATACCTAGATCACTCTTTAGTCACAATATTGACATTGACTGAAAAATGACATGTGTGAAGTCGGACTAAACAGTGAACATGAGTCTAAAACCGCATTTTGAAAAAAAAGAATTGGTAAATACAGGAAACATTAGTATTAACCTGTTCTCAGTCTTACTTTTGCAGGAGAATTGAAAACAAAACCCCTAAAACTAACACTAGAAGCCAGGGGAGCATCTTTTCATATACTTTAGATTTAATTGTTCTTGTTTATCTAGACAGAAACTCTAGGGTAGTGACAAACGATAGCAGCATAGAGAAATAATGACAGGCAAATTGCAGAGTACATGTTGATAGACAGAAGAAGTCTGCTTCATTGCTTTGTGCGTCTGTTTGTGTGTGTCAATCCTCAGATAAAGAAACCAGGAGACAGTCTCCAATGTTTTCTGGGAACAGCCAGATCACATGACAAAACTGAGAGAGATACCACTATAAAAGACACCATTGACAATCACTAACACAACTAAAACCACAATCTGCAATCAACAGACACAGTGTTCTTCTGTGTCACTATGTGCTTTATATTATGATTTTGCATAACACAATCACCATAACATTTTTTTATCCAGTGTAATATAAAGTATGTTACATTTCAACCTGTTAACTCCCATGCATGGTTAACATGGTGTTATTTGTTTTATAAAAGGCATTTTATATAGCCAAGCATTGTTCATTCTTACTTTTAATTTTAACTGTAGTCTGCATCATAAGATTTCCCCACAAGTGACGTTGCAGGGACATCGGTGTGAGAAGATGAACAAGGCATCTAGATACAACTTTGATTTAAGGAGTTCAGGTTGGGTTAGGGTACAACTAGTTGAGGGCATAAATTGTCTCCTGATTAAAATGTATGGTGCATCTTGAAGATGTTATTGCACATCAATGCAACATTTTGGAGAAACAAACTGTATACTATAAGGCTACAATATTAGAGTAATACTATAATCAGATCTGTACATTTACAATATGAGCATCATTCCTACAATTCTCCTACTAGAGAATCTGACCATTTGAGCTATTACAGTTTTAGGCACTAATGTTGTTACTGAGCAGCGTCAGAAAACAAACAATCTGAAGCTCAAATGCAACATACATTTTTCTTCCCCAGAATGATCTAGAATTTGGCTAACATCCTTTGGAAATAGTTCTAGCACAGAGCCGTCTACTGTCTTTTGTCTTTGGTTATTAAAAGAGCACCTTGTTGTTCTGTACTAGGGACACATCCCTGATTTTCAGCACCAAAGGAGAGAGCCTCATTAGGGACAGAAAGCATTAGCAGGACAGCCTTCAGTCTGGCAACCCTCTGGGACGAAGCTTGTGCTAAGATTTGGAAAGGGACCCCCCTGACAAGGCCCCACTGACACTGCGGAAAAAGGGTCTCACACTGTTTGTCTGGCAAGGGGCTAATAAAGGTCACAACATACAGTAAAATAATATAGTTCAGCTAGGCAATAGCTAAGATATAGATAATAATTTCATAATAATTATTAATTATTTAATGTTGAAATGGATGCATGGACATTTGCAGTCAAACAACCCAGTATTCAGGAGCGAGACAATTGGTTACGAGACATTTTACAGCCAAATACAATGTAAAAAAAATGCATACTAAACCAAAACCATGGAAAATGAGCATTACATTCAGAATAAATGTGTGCCCCTCTCTATCCTCTCACCTGCCATCCTCAGTTACAGAAGTCTGGTATCCCTGTGGTAGGGTTAGCTGGAAATCCACATTGGGCCTAAGCATGTTCTCTTTGGGGTCCATGCCGGATGTCCCTCCCCCATCAGGTACAGCATTTCTGAAGATGTGGCGTGGGGCAGGTAGAGGGACCTGTGGCGGAGGGGGGGCACGTGCCTTCATTTTTCTCCTGTGTGATTACAATGGCAAGACAAACGGAGGATAATAACATGAACTATTTAGTTATGTGTTGTAGTATTCTATGTTTTTCCATAGAGGACACAGTGTGTTAGGAAATAAACAGGCATTCATTTCACATGTTGCACCTGAGTATTGCATTTATAATTCATAAATCAATACGTTATCTGATCCAACAAGGATACATGATGTTTTGATTAAGTCAAGTAAACAGTGTAACGCTTCTTTAGCAAAACACCTTTTTCATCTGATGCTACATTTACTAATCAGTCATTTTTATCCATTTTTGTTATAACTAATTCAATTATGTAAATCATTGTGGTTCCCCTGAGTGATTTGTTTTTCTTGAATTCAGATGTATTTACACAGCACCACAGTCTAATGAAGAAAAAACGGTGCCTTAGAAGCAGCCTGAATACCAATGATCTGTTTCTGTTTGTGACAACCTTTCTCTTCACTTCACTCAACACAGATTACATAATGGTATACAGATGTGCCGAGCTGACATCCTTTTGGACATCAAGATGAACCAGCCCTGATCATCTGTTCCTAACTCCTAACACTCTTCTGAATAATGATTGAATAATACATAATAACCTTATTTTAACAAAAAACATCAAATTTTATTTAATCAATTTGCAGTTTATTTAAAGACATCCTCAGACAATGTAACAACAATCAATACGAAAATGTGAACATTAATTTGACTAAGTTGCAACAGTCATGTGTTTTGAAACCATCTGATAAAATTTCTATTGTACCATTTATTTTAGCATCAACTGTTTTTGTTGCATCAAAAACGACTCAAAGCAGCAATATTTAGAGAGTCATAAGGTATTTGGGTGGCTCAGATCAAGCGCTTGCTGTACCATGCATAGATGTATATGAGAACCATAAAAACAGATAAGAATGCTAACCACACTCAAACCACAGCTCCTTTGGGTGGAGATGTGGCAGATGTCAATGACATGCTGGCGACAAGATGCAGCTATACACATTTGACCTCGGCTCAACATAAACTGTACTTAGCCTGACAAAGACAGCTGATTAGAGAGAAATCAAATCATTCTGCTAATGATACCAGCTATTCTATAGCACATACTTCAGTAGACACTCCCTACCTGTCTTCAGAGCACAAATATTAGCATTAGATAGCAAAAAGAAAAACTCACATCAAAAACGTCCTTGTGTTGATTAAGTGTTCCAAAAGTGTTCTATATATCAGGCTGTTTAGAAATCCAGTACCAATGACTATGCACACTCTCAGAGAGAATGTGTGTGTTTGTATTGAATCCAGCGGTGTATTATCGAGTATCCTTCAAGGTACTCCTGTCCAGTGTAAAGGCAAAAACATTACAGCAAAGGAAGATTGCACGTGAACACAGCACAGTGAGTGGACTCTAACCTGGCTAAAGTTAACCATTAACAGCTAAGTCGGATATCTACAAACTCTCACCCACAAGACCCATTTAGTGTCACTGACTTATTATGCAATGCAGAAAAGGCTATTCTGTGGATAGATCATGGCCCAGGTTTGATAGCATTAATGATAATTTAGTCAGGAGTCTCATAACAGTGGAGATCTTTTTTTTTTTTTTATTCAAGGTAGTCCGACTAAAAGTGCATTTAAAAACATAACATTTACTCACAAGAAATAAAAGAGAAGAAAATTATTTTCCCGAGAAGCTTAGAGACCTGTAAAAGTATGAGATCTGTGAAATCTGTGAATGTGTGTGTCTTTGAAGGTAAACAGAACAGTGCTCTGTGGAACTGTGGCACTGGGCCCCGGCCAGGCTTAACACAGTCAGCTAGTATCCTTCTCTCCCTCTCGCTTGCTCCCTCTCGCTCAGCATAACATTTCACCCTACCCCTCTCTCTTTCCCTCTTTCTAACATGCACAAAGACTCCTTTAGGAAAAGCCTCGTCTCCCACAGAGTTTGAATGAGCGAGTGAAAAAGAGTGAGAGAGCAAAGGAGTGGCAGGGAACGAAAAGCAGGAAACCCTGCTCCGGCACAGGGGGGCAGTAAGTGCTGTGCTGCTACAGGGACTGAGTTACAAATGTGTGTGTGAGGGCTCACTCTCACACACGCACGCACACACACACACACACACACAGGGTTACTAATGGACCTTTCAGAACCACTCAGTTCTTCACTTGACTAAACAGCATTAACAAGCATTTTGCTATACTTTTCTTTATACTAAGTCCTTGTTTAGGCTTGAGGTGTTTAAAACAAATAGATGCTGACTTCATCTCAAACAGCCAAAGGGGCTGTAGACTTATGAGGTGTTAAATCATCCAGGACAACATTTGAGCAGCTATACAGTACAAGAAAGTTATTTGATGGTAATGTAGTCTCCCCAGTGTATAATTTGCACAGCATTTCATGCTTATAACGGCATACATACAGTATATAAATAATGTAAAAGCTTGCGTTGTTAAAAAGTAGAATTATTTTGTGAACATTCCAGGTGAGTTGTGCATATCTTCAATCAGTTGCTACTCACTACACTCAATGTTAATACACATATGTAGACCCTGCCTATCTCTATGTATGGTGAAGGGTATGTGATGATGTGGGGGGGCTATTTTAATTCCAAAGGCCAAGGGAACTTTACCAGGATGCATAGTATCCTGGATGCATGAAATAACTGGCCTTTAAAAATAAAAATGTGTCTGCCTCTATGCGAATTTACCATAGGGGTGTGTATACTTATGCCCCTGTATTTTAAGAAAGATCATTTATTTATTTACATTACATTATTCATTCACAAATAAAATTGGTGTCCTTAAAAGGTTGGATTTTCCTAAATTGCTTGAATTAAGGCATTTAGATCAATTTCCAAAAGATATATTTTTATTCTTCTTTTTAATAAACTTTAGCATGGGTGTGTAAACTTATTCAAGCCACTGTATGTATTAAATTGAATGTAAATTTGATTTATTCTATATTCACCAGCAAAGCAAGGTTATTGAAATGATGCTCAAACAAAGTAGTAGTGTAGAAGCCGCTATAAATTTCCTATTAGTGTATTCTCACTTCAGAGATAATGCTGGTTGCCAGTTATTATTGAACATAATACATTATAATAGTGTTAATTGTGAATGAACTCAAACTTTTCAATTTCCATAGCCCTGCGTGTGTCTTTAAGTCTGGCTGGTCATTATAAGTGGGAAGACTCTGATGCCATCTTACCTCACTCAGACTGACATAAAAAGGTTTTGAGAAATTAAATTATAGTTTGAAAGTAACAAGATCCTTATTAATATGAGGCAGCACATTTTTCAAATACTAAGTATACATGATCCAGAATCTGCCCAACATGGCATTGAGTGCCAGTAAACAACACAGTATCTGTCAGTTTAATGTTTAAGTGGATTGTTATAAACCTTTGTAGGTAGACAGAGTGTACCAGTCATCCTATGTTGCTGTCTGTGTGCTAGTCTCTTTAACAGATTAGTCTGAGTGGCAGTATGTGTGTCTGCGTAAGTGCATTTACAGTCAGTGTGTGTGAGTAAGACAACATCCTCCCTGACCCACATACAACCATGCTCACTTCTGAACAAGGCACTTAGGTGTGTCTGAGTATAAATGTGGTTCTGTTTGTGCAAAGACACCGATCAGTGTGAATACAGGGGGAAATGAAAACTGTACAAATTCAAAACGGTCCCACAAAGAGAGGGAAAAGGAGTCAAATGATTTCAGGATGTAAGCAAAAATGAGTTGCTCTTCAAATTACAGGTTTGCTGAGATCACTGCACCACTGCGTGTGTACAATACAAACCCACGGACGTCACAGTCAGATTGCTGTTGTTAAATCATATAACGTTGCTCAGACACACTGGAGACTACCTTGAGTATTTTGCTGAGGAAAGAAATAACGGTCAGTGACTGTATTTATCCCAGCCATAGAAACATGCCTAAAAAGTTCCCACACTGGAAGGCCTAATACAAATAATGGAATATATTAGTTTATGCTCTCAACTGTGCTGTTACAGCACAGCCCCCACCAAAACAAATTCCATTCACAAGTGGTCTGTTCTGCTTTCCCCACTGCCTTCAAATCTTCTCTTGAGCATTAAAAATAAAAATACAGATACACATTTAATGATTGTGTGTTTGATATTGGAATCACTTTCTTAAGGATCCAATCAGCAATTCCAGTATGGTATGACCAATGGTCGGTTAGTATGTTGTATGGTATAGAATGCTACAAATGGGACTGCATGTGAAAAACAAAGAGACAGACAGACACACTCTGAACAACAAAGTCTGCTGTGGATATACATGGAGTATATTAAACTATAATTTAAGGCAGCAGACAGTGACACACTGACTCATGAAGTCAGTAAGTAAGTCAACAGTATCTATGATAGAAAGCAAGACGCGTCCCCAGTCAGAGAAAGGGACATCCCGTCTGTTCAGAGTCAGACAATAGAACCACTGAAACAATGAGCCACTATCCTCTAATGAAGACAACAACTGGGAATGGAACAGATTAATTGCCAAAAACACAGGGCTGACTGACCTACATTCTATATGACATGTTTTTTTGCATTCTGAGAACAATGGATGAACCAAAAAGTCTATATAAGGATTGGTGTTAAAATACACACCACCAATTACATTGTTTGTGTCACATAAACACTGTAAATGACAAGATTTCAGCTGTATTGACAAGACCAAAAGCTGGCTGTTAACACACAATCACAGGCCACAGTATTGCCTTTACAACCTTTTCCAAAAGCCAGGATCAGACTGGTGTTTCAGATATATTCTTTCCTGTCAAACAGATGTCCAGCTCTATATTCAAAGCAGGTTGGTATTTTTCTTAACTTGAAGTTACCCTAGTGGAACTCTACTGAGCATCTTTACCTACATCAGATGATGTTGTTTGAATTAAATTGTAATGCTCCATTATGTCATAATGCTACATAATTACAAAAATATATACAAATGGTCAGTTCATGACCATACCTTAAAAACATAGAATATTATTTGGGAAATGGATCAGTGGTAACATGAACAAGGTTAGCATGTGCCACCTCAAGACCACACCAACCCAATTACGTGAAAGCACAAGCACTTATATGTGAGCACACTCGGGTGTTGTGCATTGGACACGGTGAGAATGATACACATCCTGGACCCTGAGCCACTCCCCTCACACTCATTCACTGTCCTGCTACCTAGCAAGCATACCCCTCTGGGTGTCATGGTGTTCCCATGGCAACCTTTATTTACACCACTTGACTTCAGAAGAGAGCAGACCTCCGTTAAGCAGCAGCTGTCGATTTTGGGAGCAGGCACACAAATGAACCAGAGCCAGAGAAGCAGAAATGAACAAGGACAGAAAGCAAGGGAATGATAGAAAGAGAGGCTCAAAAGACTGACATACGAGCTCAGTAAAACATTTGTTTACAGTTGCTAGGCACACAACTACCTAATTCAGCATATGCCTGGATGCTCATATTACCTGCCATGTGGTAAAAAAAGACCCCACTGCAATGCCAAGTAAACTGGTTCAATGTTAAAAATAGTCTGACTAGTGGAATAGTGTGAAACCATTGGTAGAGCTGTGTGTCACATCACCTACGTGCCCAAGTATAAGTACATGTGTCCTTGTGCACGTGCATGAGATCATCAAAGACTCATTGAAAACAGCTCCATAATGCTACTAAATGTCTAAAGCACTATAGTGAACCTTTAACGCTGCAAATGTAGGTAGCCTACAGCCTACACGCGGTACATATGGATGGCATGTATGGTGTAGGAGAAAAGGTTGCATTTAAACACGTGATATATGAAGATGAAAAACCAAGTCTGACTTTGACAAAACCCTGCCACAAAAATGGTTTTAACTAGGGTTGTCCAAATGAACGTGATAATAACAAATTACTGCAAATTCCTTTTATTGCCACTCATTTTTTGGAGACACAATTAACGTGGGCCTCGGGCCGGTCCATAGTTTTGGGAAATCAGGAAGCGATGGAGCAGTAATGCTGTGAATGGGTAGCAAATACAAACCTTGAGCAGAAATGGATAAAGAATGGCAAGTTCAGTTTCAAAAGATTTTGAGGTTATTCTGGAGAATATTCTAGAGCCGATATATCGGAATATTGGATTTTTAAATAACCAAATATTGCTATCGATATTGGCCTTCGGGCTCTAGTTTGCATGTGTAGTAACTGTGTAGTAACTACCTTATTTATAGGCGGTCACAAAAGCCAAAATTATTATTGTAGCCCATGAAAGTCCTATATTGTCCTTGTTTTATCAATTTACCAAATAATAACACATGCAGTAATTCCACTGTGTTTGAATACAAACTAAAATTGTATTACATAATCTATTCAACCTGAATCAAAAATTGTCTGGCACTGGTAGACTTAATGAACATCCCAACTCTCTGTTTGTATCAATGGAGAAACAGTTAGGCTGTTTTTAACTTGGTTCACCTGATTATCAAGTGACGACATCTCTACCACTATCAAAACAACCTGGAGAGCTCGGCTCCATCTGTTCAACAAGAGCGCAGAGTTAGTTAACAGTAACATAACAACCCAAGGGAGATACAAATAGACAACACCACACCTCAGGTGCTAAATTAATTCTTACTCATTGGGATCCATTAGGTTGCTTACACTCCTTCTAGTTATTTGAAGGGTTTGATGTTGATGTATTGCAATGACCTCAGGTTAAGTCAAAAACCGGTGATCATGGAGTGTCTGTTTCACACCTACTTAAAGAAGAAAAATCCATTTACCGCTACAGCATCCCGCTCAATCCTCTCCTCCTGTCCTCATCTTGTCTACTTGTGACCAGTGACACAGAGGCATGCGGTGACAGTTTAACACGAGACATGTTGAAAGACAACAGTAATTCACAAAAATAACAGATGGAAAAAGCATGGCTATCTTCCCTTTGGAGACCTCGACCAAATATGATTGACGGATCTTTGACAAAAAGTTTTCACATTCTTTCCTTAACATTTCAGTCATCTCCAACCATCCTTTACTGACTGAGGAGTGTAAAACTCAGGCCACTTTGCACTCAAATAGTGAGATAATTCCTTTTGCATCCCATATTGTCCAACCTTGTGTGTTTCCTAATTAATACATATTCTAACTTAGAATAAATCTCATAATAGGAGATACACACAACCATTTACAGTGTAAGTATTGTTTTTAGGTGAAACCAGATATGATTTGTGGTGCAATGTGGCACCGGCTCAAGCAGACAAAGCTTGTGGGTGGCAGACAACCAGGCAGAGGCCCACAGCAGAGGAAGAACAGAGGGAAGGAGGTTTAATGAAGGTTGGTAAGAGGGAGCGATGAGGGATTCTCAGGTGGCACAAAACCCCTTATGGCTGGAGAGCAACAATAAAGGGAATAGAAAAGGCTAGATGGGTGGAGTCCAACATGAGGAAAAAAAGGGAGGAGAGATGGAATGTAAAATCAGCAGGAAAATAATAATTAGTTCCCTATTCCCTAAGCTGCTTGTTCAATTAAAGAGAGCTCCTGCTGGAGAAACAAGAAGAAAAACACTTGTATAACAGATATTGTTTTTTAGCAGACAGGCACAGTTGTTTTGTTTTTTAGCATAGGCTCGCTTATTGTTAAACCATATAGCCACCATGATTTCGTACAAATATGACATATGTTGCTGATTACTGATATGGTGGCACAAGGTTGATGGCTATACTTTGTTTTCTCAAAGATCGAGATAGCGGCGGCACTAAAGAACACTTGCAAAACCATCACAACTTGTGCAAGGGAAAGTGCACCCCGCCACCTCTGCCTTATCAGGCAATACCACCGCTATGGCACGTCAGTCCGAGGAGCCCATCCAATCTGTGCACACACACATGCCGTCCGTCTGTCTTCCTCTTTGACAAACCCACATACCACAGTGACTAACATATGACTGTAGTCTTCCAGAAATAAATCGGAGCAGCCCGTACCAGCTGCATAACAACAGTAAAGACAGATACGCTGTACTACAGATACTTGAGACTGGTACACTTGAGACTGATACACTAGGGCAAACATTGCTTTTAGAGGCGTCTGCCAAACCTTTCTTTTACCAAAGAGAGAGGTTGGCAAACAGCAGAAAAAAAGGGTGGATAATGTAGCAGGGCCAGCCTAGATGTCTCAAATGTTTCCGATGTATCATGGCATGGATTAGGAGTAAATACATTTGGAGTGCCTGTACTGCTTTGATTTGTGCACAGACCAAGGACCCATTAATTAATCCTACTGTGCCTATCCTTCCAATAAAAAACTATTTAGAGCATTAACCACACCAGACGTTGCTGCAATTGATTATGGCATAGTTATCGCATTAGTCCAATAGACTGTGAATAATGGTAGCACTTTCAGCCCTTAATTAAGATGTTACATTATCTCATGTGTTCAGCATGTTCCGAGGACAAAATCATACATGAACAAGTTTTAATAAACATAAGTTGTATCAATCAGTTTTGTGCTATGTTTCTACTATACACTGACTCCTTACTAAACCCATAAATTAAAACCAATGGTTATAGTGTAGGCTTTTGATCTAAAACGTTCAGTTTGTACTTTGTTCAAGCTTCCGTTCATGCGGAACAAGCTTGTGGAAGCATTGCATCCACACCCTCTCTATTTAAAACAGGATGGCCTGCAAAGAGAATGCAGATATACTGTACTCCTGCCAACATCGCATAGCCTTAAATATCCTCTCCCTTGCCTATCTAAGCTCTCACAGGAGTCAAATTTAAAAAATAACCCTAAATATCCAGATGTAAAACTAAAACGTGTTTCTCTTCGGTAAAGAACTAAATATAGTATAGCATTCAAGTAAGAGAAAAACTCCCTTAGTCAGCTTGGCTGAGCAAGTGGCTGACCACATGAACCTTAAACTCATAAATAGAGAAGATGTTGTGAAGAATAGGGTGGGGAGCTTGTGTCTGCATCTGTCTCAAAATCTCCCTTCATTTGAGACACCAGCAGGACAGGACACAGCACTAGGGAATGACATTTTCTTACAATACCTAGTCTCTCTCTCTCTCTCTCAGAGTACTAACTATTTTAAGAAACTGTATTGACTGACAGACACAGACACGCCATTTAAATTACGATGCAAAGGGTGAGATCGACATTTTAGTCCAGTGGGCACAGTTTCAAATGAATGAGAATGTACACTGCAGTTAGCAACTGCTGTTGGCATTACTGTATAGAGTGCTCATGAAGTGCACACAGGAAAACAGGACAGCCAATAATTATCTCTGGGTGTGTGCTGAGGATATACGGGCAGTAATTTGTAACCCCATACTGTATTTATCTTTAAAATCTGCAAGCCTTGGCTTCCTGTGGGTGAGTTTTAAAACTGAATAGACACAGATGAGGCTAACACAACCAATAGATTCATTTACAACTAAACAGTGAGGCATAGCAGCAAAGTCCTGGATGTTGAGAGTGGCATGGCTTTTTTATTTTTCTATTCTTTGTACTACAGGGTGTGGGTGGCTAATCATCACTGGGGACCAAAGTTCTGCCGTCACACATGATTGTGTCTCCAGAAAAGACCAAAAAATTCTATTAGGTCATAAAACACTTTAAAATACAAAGTGAGGGATGCTGTGACTTTAGAGTTTATTGGAGCAGTTCAGTTCCCTCTTAATTGTTCCTCCACTTATTTTTTTGTTGCTTCCTTATTACTTGTGTGGGAGTGGATAATTAAGAGCATGTACCAAGACCACATTAATCAGAAGCTTCTGGACTAAAATTCACTCAACACACAAACACGCATACAGGCAGACACACATGAACACCAGGCCCAGACGTGAAGGCAGAGGAAAACACCAGTGTGCTAATTAGGACTTTTGTGTATGCTGCAGACTTTAGAGAGGACTACAATTACTCTAGTCTAAATGTAATTACCATACATGATGCTCCAACTCAGACCAAACCATTGATGAGGAGCGGGTGGAAGTTGGAGGCTTTTCATCAGCTGCAAATATACTGTATTAACAAAAAGAGTTCAAGTAAAGTGTTTTTAATAAAATTAATTTTGGTGTGGAAGGTGTGGAAGCAAGCTGCCAGATCTTGGGACAGATTTTGGATAATCTTGATCTCAGTGCGCTTTGAGAAATCAGCACTCATTTAGTCCCTGGGACGGGAGGAAGTTGCCTTTTGTTTTCCATGCTAAATGACAGGTTTATAAACGCTCAGAATTATGACTAAGGCTACCTTTCCACCGCTCAAAAAGGACACACACGGGCTTTCTAAACCGTGACACATACTCACAGGCGCTGCTCAGATTTCAATGGCCAGGTACAAACAGATTTTACTTCCCTCAAAAGAGCTCTCTTTCTAACTCATTTATCTGCTTAGTGGCCGCGCTGTGTGTGTGTGTGTGTGTGTGTGGGTGTATTAGCTTGAGTGTGTTCAAGTAGTTTTTATGAGTTGTGTTTCTTTGGGAATGGGCTATGTAGTAAAGTAGCTATTCCATGTGTAATGACGAAAGAGAGATCACAACACAAAGGGAGTTGTCATGGTAATTTATATGGACAGAAATGTCACACGCTGACCGGATATAAAAGGCGTTTTGGGGTTCCTGCCAGCTGACTCTCTGTGACCAGTCTGCTTTCTACATTGGCCAAAAAGCTCTTCAGTTTCTGTAATCACTGTTTTTAAGAGTATCTTGTTAAAGGGACCTTTACTTATTGGATCAGAAGAGAAATAGGCCGAACCTTAATTCAACTCATAAACACTAACAGGATCCCACCTTACTCGTGTTGCCACTGAAGAACACCCATGTTTTGCTGTTTATCTGCGCTGCACTGCTGTTGAGCCTTCTCGCCACACACCTACAGTATAGATGGAGTAGTTAGGAGGGTCCCGAAGAGTTCGTGATAAATAAAAAAGGTGTGCGTACTTTAAAATGTCAACAGGACATGCAGAAATCCCATCTTTAAACCATAATTCATAATTACAATGTTGGCTTATGAATTGATGAAGTCAACCAGATCTGGTTCTACAGAATACCACAAAGCTAATGTAAATGTGTAGCACTCACGCAGCTCATAATTATGCTAAAGAAGGCTCATACGTGGTCAGTGAGCTACTCACAACACCTGAACATCAAATCTCTAACTTACTGTTAAATGTTCCAAATAACCAGTTCAAACAGTTTGGAAAATACGTTCAGCTATGTCCACAGTAATGACAAATTGTTAAAGACTGAGGTCACAGAAAGCTACAGTGCCGTCTTTTATCTTTTACAAATCTATGTATGAGAAATTGTTAGGAATTACCAGATAGGTTAACCCAAGTTTACTCGTATTTAATAAAAACTTGCAGAAAACAGTTAACATAACATAACATAAATTATCTCATCCAAATGCGTTCAATAAACACTCTATAAACCTCATACACTACGCCCCCACCTTCTTAGAACCAAGTGCAATAACCCGCAGCACATCCGCCCCTCATATTGCACTTAACTCAACCCACATTTCCCATTATATCATGGTTTGATCAATAACTTTTGTATTACACAATGCCCAAATGTTGCACCAATGCCATACCAGATATTGCACATCCTACAGCCATAATGGTGAGTACCACAAATGTTACCTATGCTTCAACTCAGTACATTCAAGCCCCCC